>NC_086445.1:449132662-449415162 GCF_028390025.1 Pseudophryne corroboree | reverse complement strand
CACACTGAATGAGCCGAAATTCACATTGTAGCCACCTCCCAGAAATGCCCCATTCCTGTCAATCACTCACCGATCAGCAGTGCGACTGAAAAGAGTCGCTCGACCTTGTGTGAAACTGCATCGTTCTTTGTAAAAGTACGTCGCGCGTGCGCACTGCGGCCCATACGCATGCGCAGAAATGCAGATTTTTAGCCTGATCGTTGCGCTGCGAACAACGGCAGCTAGTGATCAACTCAGAATGACCCCCTATGGCACACAGAATGAGCCGAAATTCACATTATAGCACACTGAATGAGCCGAACTTCACATACTAGAACACGGTATGAACCGAAATTCACATTCTAGCACACGGTATGAACAGAAATTCACATTCTAGGATACGGTATTCTAGAGGGGGGACATGGGGGCGATAGCAAGGGGGCATGGAGAGAGAGAGAGGCATACAGAGAAAAAGGAGGCATGAAGAGAGATGGGGCATTAGGAGGGAGAGAGGAGGGGGGCTTGGAAGAGAGGGGCATGAGAAGAAAGAGGCATGTGGGGGGAGAGAGCGCAAGGGAGAGAGGCAATGGGGAGAGAGATTTCAGCAGCAGCACAATGAGGAGAGGTGCTCTGGAGAGCAGTTACACTTGCAGGCACAGTACCTTCAGGTCGGGAGGCAGCTCCGTGGTGTCACAAGAAGCGATCCAGTATTTGCAGTGCTCTCAAAGGCTTCTCCATGTGACTGTGAGTGTGTGCATATAGCAGCTGCGTGATTTCTACTCCATGTATCTCACTCAGATTGCTATCCCTATATTCTGTACCCTGAGGGGGGCTAAGTGCGTCAGGGTTATTATTTGATATAGGTGTTTCACAGGATATATTTATTGTATATTTTTCTCTGTGATTTTCAGTCACTGTATGACTCTTGAATCCTCTGTTTGTGATTTCACACTGTACAGTGGGTTCTTGGTAAGGTATTATACTGCTGATATTGTACTGTGTTGCCCGTGTTTACGCTTTTAGATATGTCAGCTTCAAGGGGCGACGGTGCTGTGGCTGATCCCACAATGCCTGGTGGTGATGCTGCAGACATATTAGAGGAAAACATAGCAGCAGAGGGTTCCGGTTCTGGGGGTTCACTACCCCCCAATAGGGCCGGAGCAACGGGAGTCCATAATGACCCACCTTGGGCTATTTTATCTACTCTACTAAATACGCTGGTAACTAGACTTACGCCCCCTATCGGACCTCACATGCCGGTACAGCCACATATTGTCCCTGTGGTTAATCCGCCATGGGCAGATCTTCTGTCCACTCAGTTACAGCAATTCAATCACTCATTGAACAAACAGAAACCTAACCATTGCCCGCCTAAGACCAAGGGGCCCTCTAAGCGGGTCGTTACTTCCTCACAATCCACCCATATTCCAGACACTTCATCTGATGAAGATGGCGTATATGCAGACCCCTCAGACACTGATCCAGAAGCTTCTGGTGGGGAATCTGTTTCACAGGTGGATGTTCCTGACCTATTGGAGGCTATCAGGCTGATTCTTCAAAATTAATGATGACCCAGAACGGG
This sequence comes from Pseudophryne corroboree, assembly GCF_028390025.1. Taxonomy (NCBI): domain Eukaryota; kingdom Metazoa; phylum Chordata; class Amphibia; order Anura; family Myobatrachidae; genus Pseudophryne; species Pseudophryne corroboree. The sequence goes on along the minus strand of NC_086445.1, from coordinate 449,413,601 downwards.
TGTAGTATGGTATGCCGGCGGCCGGGCTCCCAGCGACCAACATACCGGCGCCGGGAGCCCGACTGCTGGCATACCATCAGCGTGGTGAGCGCAAATGAGCCCCTTGCGGGCTATGGTATGCCGGTGGTCGGGCTACCGGCGACCAGCATACCGGCGCTGGGAGCCCGACCACTGGCATACCGACAGCGTGGTGAGCGCAAATGAGCCCCTTGCGGGCTCGCTACGTGCGCCACGCTATTTATTCTTACTCCAGGGGGGCCCACGAGGGAGAAAATCTGCATACTGCGCTCCGGGATCCCGATAGTCGGCAACCTGAAGACCACCCCCCAGAACCTGTTGTTACCTCCAAGAAACCAGATAGATTTAAACGTCAGAAGGTTATTAAACAAGTTTTACCTTATTCTGACCACTTAGTTGACATACGTCAGGAATCCTGGGAAAATCCAGGAAAGAAATTCAGACCTCACAAGAAGATGCTGGCTCGCTATCCCCTCGCTGCAGAGCTAAGTAAGAATTGCGAAACCCCACCGCCGGTGGATTCGCAAGTGGCGCGGCTGGTGGTGTCCTCTGCTCTGCCTGTAACTACTGTCTCCTCTCTGAAAGAACCGACAGATAAGCATGTGGAGGGTTGCTTAAAAGCTATTTACACCCTCGCAGGAGCTGTGCATCGAACCACTATTGCAGCTACTTGGGCTGCAGAAGCTATTGAAGCGTGGGCTCAGGAGGTGAAAGCAGAGCTGCCATCCAACTTTTCTGATAATGCTAGACAATGTCTCTCGTATATTGTCACAGCATCTCATTACATTAAGGAGGCGGCTTCTGATGCCGGTATTCTGGCGGCCAAGGCTTCTACTACATCCATTTTGGCTCATCAGATTCTCTGGTTACGATCCTGGTCTGTGGATCTGGACTCTAAGAAAACCCTGGGGGTGCTTCCTTTTAAGGGAGACATTCTTTTTGGCGAGGATCTCAACAAGATTGTGGCTGACTTAGCTTCTGCTAAGACGGCGTGTCTTCCTAGTGCTGCTCCTTCGGTCCCGAAGGTTAAGAGTACTTCCTTTTGATCCTTTCATCCTCCAGGTAAAGCAAAGGGTCAGGCGTACCCGAAACAGGCTCGCACTTCCAAAACCACTAAGCCCAAACCTAAACGTGCCTGGGCTGCCCGTCAGCCTGCTTCCAAATCAGACAAGCCTAATGCATGACGGGATGGGCCTCCCCCTGGGGGATCCCAGGGTGGGAGGCCGACTTCTAGGGTTTACCCAGGAATGGTTGAAAACCACTTCCGATGCCTGGGTATGGGAAATCATCACTCACGGATACGCCATATCCTTCAAGAATCGTCCCCCTCATCAATTTTGCCTGACAGACATCCCTTCGGATCAGGTGAAGGCAAAAACTCTTCATTTGGTGGTACAATCCCTCCTGGACACAGGAGTGGTAGTGTAGAGATGTGCCCTGTGGGCACATCAGAGGTGCTGTCCCTGGCTGTGGACAGCGCTGGGGCAGCTTGTCTGTCCCCAGCGCTGGGTGTGCGGCGACGGGTGTCTGGTGCAGGGATCGGATGTTTCCCTGCACCAGGCTGTCGGCGGCGGGTAGCGGCGCGGCGGCGCTTCAAACTTGGCGCCGTTCTGGCCGCCAATCAGAAGCGCCGCCCGCAGCTTTTCGAATCCGGCACCGTCCGCGAGCCAATCGCGGCTCGCGGGGCGCCGGCCAATCAGAAGCGGGCGCGGCGAGCCAATCGGCGCTCGCCGCGTCACAGGCCCCGCCCCCGGCATCTGACGTCAGACGCCGGGCGGGAACCGAAGAGGATCAGAAGCGCGCGGAAGAGCGCGGAAGAAGAAGCGGCCGGGACCCAGAGGAGGAAGTCGGCGCGGGAGAGAAGACGACGGCCGCGGAAAGAAGAGCTCCGGTGGCCGCAGAAGAGGCCGGAAGACTCCAGGCCCGGGAAAGAAGATGTCCAGTGGTGGCTGGACGCGGCGAGGCGACGGCGGCGCCGCTGGCCAGGATGGGCCAGCGGCCGAAGATTGAAAAAGAGCGCCGGAGAGGTCACCAGGGGTGGAAAGTAAGAGAGCTGACGAAGCTCCCCCCTGGTGCCTCTCCCAGCGGGTCAGGTAGGCCCTTCTCAGGTGCCCCTGTACCCGCTCCTCCCTAGACCACCGGGTGTTTGGGCATTAGGCCCGTGGGCACAGTCAGGCCCTTCCGGCCTGGGGGCACGTAGTCGGGCCCTCCCGGCTCGTGGGCACATTGTCGGGCTCGTGGCCCTGTTAGCCGGCCGCTAGGCCCGCGGCCACATTTAGTCGCCCGTGGCGCAAGATAGGCGGGCATTAGGCCCGAGCGGCAATCCAGGCAATAGGCCTGTGGGGACATTAGAGGGCATTAGGCCCTAGTGTATTTTGGCCAATTAGGGTAACATAAGGTGACCCTGGGCACCAGGCCCAGGTCACCCAACGAGGGACGAGTTAGGCGGGCACTAGGCCCGTGGGTAAAGTCGGGCCTCGGGTCCGTGCGCCATTAGGGGGCGCTAGGCCCAATAAATAATAAGCGGTTCCCCCAAAGTGAATAGAGGTGGCACTGGGCACTAGGCCCAATTCACCCCAAGGTGTTTAGGCAGGCAGGCCCGCTCGGCCTGAGCCCTGGAAAGAGAGTACAGGAGGTGGGTGAGCTGTGCGGCCCCCACTACCGGGTGTTCTGAGTCGGGTACCTAAAAGGACAGCACCGTGGTAGTTGCGTGCACTGTGTATCGTGATGTATGTTGTTACCGTGCGGGGCAAAGTATGAGCTTGTTAAGTGTGTTTAGTTTTGTTGCACCACACCCACAGAGCTAGTTTGAGGGCTCTGCAGTTGTAGTTAGTATAGGGGTGTGACACTAGGTTAGGGTTAGGCCCTGCACGGCTGTTTGCTTGTTTGTTTGCCTCCTTACAGGGACCTGTAAGAGAAGAAGACGTTCGCAGTGCGGAACTGACGGTGAGTGGCATCTGTGTGCGTTTGTCCCTTGTCTGTCCCCCGAGCGCCAGAATAGGGATTGCTCACGGACGTGAGAATCCCCTTCATCACACTACGTGCGAGAGCGCGAGTGTGTGAAATCTGGGTGGCTGAGGCTTTGTGCCAGTGATGACCTTTCACCCAACCGGTGAAGGTCGCTGTCACCCCTGGGGTATCCCCTCTTCCGGTGGAAGAAGGGTGGATACCTCCCTTAAGGTATACCATTTTCTCCTTAGCTCGTTCGTCGGTCAGCTCCGAGAGGGAATCGCCGTGTCCGGATCCGACTGAAGATTGCCAGGTCCGTTGAAGGTTCCGGCACCTGAAGGTGAGAGAGAGTGGCGCCTGGTGAGTACCGAAGCTACACCTGCACGGCAGCAGGCACCACCACACGCACCGCCGCACCTCTTACAGTAGTACAGGTGCCTCCGGCTCAGAGAGGCAAAGGGTACTATTTACCACTGTTCCTAGTCCCGAAACCGAATGGGTCCTCCCGGCCCATTCTCATTCAAGTCCTTGAACAAATTTGTGAGAGTCTCCAAATTTCGTATGGAAACTCTTCGCTCTATTGTTCTGGCTTTGGAGCCTGGGGACTATATGGTCTCTCTGGACATACAGGATGCTTACCTCCATATTCCGATTGCCATGTTGCATCAGCAGTACCTCTGTTTTGTATACATATATGGCATTAATATTGCCATGCAGCTGATACCATGTATAATATGGGTACACCGGAGTGCAGGCATATTTCTTTTCTGTAACTCATATCATTAGAGGCAAGGACTGATCTTCCACACAAGCCATTAGTAAACATGTGAAATTCTCAAATGTAAGTTAAGCAATGCACAGAACTTTAGAGCCAGTATTAAGAATTTCATTTGCTATTTTGCACAGATGGTGACTGGAATGTAGAACAGGAGGCGCAGATTGCAGAGCCTCCTGTTCTACAGAGGCCTGATTCTGAGTCACAGGCAAAGCAGCTGCAATTCCATAGGCCTCCCATGACTGAAATCTTGTATGAGTATCCGCCTGTATTCTTAGTCAGACGCATCTATGCAACTATACTGAACATATCCCTCTAGCTATGAGAACATCAATCATTACTATTAATGGGACTTACTCCTACCCAAAGCTAGGTGCAAGAGATACAACTAGGGGGGGGTCATTCCGAATTGATCGCTAGCTGCATTTGTTCGCAGCGCAGCGATCAGGCTAAAAATTGGCAATTCTGCGCATGCGTATGCGGCGCAATGCGCACGCATGACGTACGGGCACAACAAACGATGCAGTTTTGCACAGGCTCTAGTGATGCATTTCAGTTGCACTTGTTGCCGCAGAGTGATTGACATGAAGTGGGCATTTCTGTGTGGCAACTGACCATTTTCAGGGAGTGTTTGGAAAAATGCAGGCGTGCCAGGGAAAACACAGCTGTGGCTGGACGAACGCTGGGCGGGTGTGTGACGTCAAATCCGGAACTGAATAGTCTGAAGTGATCGCAAGCGATGAGTAGGTTTTGAGCTACTCTGAAACTACACAAAAAATATTTGCAGGCACTCTGCGATACAACCGTTCGCACTTCTGCTAAGATAAAGTACACTCCCAGTGGGCGGCGGCATAGCGTTTGCACGTCTGCTAAAAACTGCTAGCGAGCGATCAACTCGGAATTACCCCCTATAACAGGTGCCCACTTGCCATATGCACAACTGGGAATAGGTAATAACTATATCTACATGCCCCCTACATGCTCATGCGATTGTTCTCTCACATGTGTATGCATAGTACTGCCCATGTGATGGATACAGAGATGACAACTCAGAATTATCAATGGCTTGGGCAAATGGGACTGCAAACAATAAATTCCCTGACACCACATAAAGCAAAAGTCATCAATGATATGGAACCTGGGCAGTGGCTGCTTGGGCATCCAATATCCTATAATATCAACCTAAGGCACATGCAACTCCAAAGAGGGAATCTTGAATTAAAAAAGACAAATAATCAATGTATTAGTCGAAATCTGGATTATGCTCATTTTGTCTTGAACATTTAGTAGTATTTAGAGAGGACATTAACTATGAGAATAAGCGGCTGAGGCTGAGCTTCGTTACTAAGAACCTAATTCAGACTGGAATGCTGCTGCGGCAGTATTGGCATTCTGATGCCCGGTGAAGTGTGCACACATGTAGAAGCCGCATTGCACGTGCACACACAGTGATATGTGATGGCATCTCCCTTGTGCGATCACCTCTGCCTGATTGACAGGCAGAGGTGGTCGCGTGGCAGGAGGGGTCGTGTCAGCGGCATTGCGGCGGCATTGGGGGGTGCAGCCCGGACAAGGCAGGCATGCCTGGATCATTTGCTGGGTGGCCCGAGGCGGCTAGGGTGCTTAGGCAGAGGGCTACTGGATAAATGTGAAAGCATCACCGCTGTGCGATGCTTTCGCATGTCTGTTGGGGGGGGGGGGGGGGAAGCTGGTTCCGGCCTGCAGGGTGGACTTGCCCTGTGCTGGGCATCCCCCCGCATGTCAGAGATATTGATTATAGATGTGCATTTTTCGCAAGTCTGAATCAGGCCCTATATATTATAGAGCAGTGATGGGGAACCTTTGTCACTCCAGCTGTTGTTGAACTACACATCCCAGCATGCCCTGCTACAGTTTTAGCATGGCCAAATAGCAAAAGTGTAGCAGGGCTGGAGTGCCAAAGGTTCCCCATCACTGCTATAGAGTATAGTCATCACAATTTTAGTATTGTGATGTGTATGTGTATACTCAATAGTATATGTCTATGTCTATATGTCTATACTCTATAGTATATGGTAAAGAAACTCAGCCCCAGCAGCTTATCCTTTGACTTATCCTTTGTGACTTTGCTGTCATAAAAGTTTCTTTCTATTCACTGATTACATTTTATATTTTTTTTGTAGTTCATAAGTTTCATACAACAACTGAGCCTCCTGCAGGAAGATCATGGGCTAAACGTAAATCCCGCACCTCTGCCAGCTTGCAGGCTTCAGCCCCACCTCCGTCATATCGTATGTATAGCTTATAGTGAATCATTTATGAATAACATAAACACAAATAAAATAATTATGAATTGTCTTTAAGACAGAGGTGTAGTTTGGAGCTGCGGTGTCCAGAGCAAGAGGGGTCAGACAGCCACACCAAAAAGAAGGAAGACAGAGATATAAAGGCATAAAGGGGGGAGACAAATTGTGTAGACTTGGCTGCCCTCAGGAATACATTGGAAACAGCTGTTTGGCACCCAGACATCTGGCACTAATGACACAGGGCCAAACTTGAGCTGTGTTTTGACAATATATTAAGGGGAGGGTCTGTGTTGTCACAGTATGTGACGTGGGAGCAGTATAGGGGCAGTATATGGAGTGGGTACAGTATTGGGGCAGTATTTTTAGAGGGCGCAGTGTTGAGATAGCACTGGGTGGGAGGAGCGTGTTGGGGCAGTATTTTGAGGTGGAGCAGTGTTGGGGATATATTGAGAGGGGAAAGAGGGTTGGGGCAGTATTGAGAGTGAAAGCAGTGTTGGGAGCAATGTTGGGGAACTATTGTGGGAGTATTGGTTGGGGAGAGCTCTATTGGAGCATTATTAGGAAGGAAAGCCATGTTGGGGAGGTGAAGTTATTTCCAGAACAGCCCTGGGTGAACAAATACAATACAGTCAGAGGGTAAAAGCATTAAGAGGAGATGGAAGTATAAAGAGACATGGAGAGGAACATGGAGAGTCCACATCAGAGATATTAGAGTGGGGGCATTAATGAATGTAGTATGGGGGAAGAGGAAACAGGGGAGGTATTCATTGAGCTTCCAATTCCAGGCAACTGGATAAGGATTCTGTGAAGAGGACAGGGGGTGCAGCATGTATAATATAAAGCTGCATGCACACGTGATTCTGCCTAAAGGCTGATTTTTACTTTGCGATTTCCCTTGAACTCCCCGGAGCCCAGAACCACCAATATTGACTGTACACACGGTGCGATTTGGGCTATGTACAATTTTAACTATACTAGAAACTAGATTGTACACTTTCTAGTCAAAATTGACCTGCCTGCATAGTCTATTTTTTCTTGCGATAATTACCCCGTGGGAGCGTGTATCTATATAAGCTACATATCTGTAGTTCAAATCGCACTGTGTATGCACCTTAAGAGCTGTGCCCGCTATTGTAACAGACTGGGGCAGGAGTGGGGGTGCTCCCGACAGTGGGGGTAATTCCAAGTTGATCGCAGCGGGAATTTTTTTTAGCAGTTGGGCAAAACCATGTGCACTGCAGGGGAGGCAGATATAACATGTGCAGAGAGAGTTAGATTTGGGTGTGGTGAGTTCAATCTGCAATCTAATTTGTTTGTGCCGCACACTTGTGTCGCTTAGCTTAGTCATACAGCTACCTCATTGCACCTCTTTTTCTTCTTTGCATGATGTGCTGTTTGGGGCCTAGTTTTTTTAAATGCCATCTTGTCTGCAACTGCAGTGCCACTACTCAGGGCCGGCTCTAGGCATGTTCGAATAGAGCGGCCGCGCAGGGCGCCACCCTTAATGGGCGCCGCCATATTCGATGCTGGAGCCGGCCCTGTGTGTGTGCAGCTGCAGCATTTGCCCGTCGCGCTGTGTGTGCGCTATGCGCGCTGCGCGGCGCCGGTGTCTAACGTCAGACGCCGGCGCCGCGCATAGGCCGCCTGCACAAGTGGCCGCCTGCCCGCCAGCCCGCACCCGGACCCAGGCTCAGGCTCACTCGCCCGGCCGCCCGCCCGCCAGCACTCCCACCCGCCAGCACTCCCACACAGGCGGACAGCAGTACTCCTTCCCAGCGCCGCAGGTATTTTGGGGGGGGGGATCCGCACTGTGGGGGCATTTATCTGGCACTGTGGGGGCATTTCTGGCACACAGGGGGCATTTTTGGCTATGTGGGGGGCATTTCTGGCACTGTGGGGGCATTTCTGGCACTGTGGGGGCATTTATCTGGCACTGTGGGGGCATTTCTGGCACACAGGGGGCATTTTTGGCTATGTGGGGGGCATTTCTGGCACTGTGGGGGCATTTCTGGCACTGTGGAGGCATTTCTGGCTCTGTGGGGGCATTTCTGGCACTGTGGGGGCATTTCTGGCACTGTGGGGGCATTTCTGGCACTGTGGGGGCATTGCATATCTGGCTCCGTGGGGGCATATCTGGCACTGTGGGGGCATATCTGGCACTGTGGGGGCATTTCTGGCACTGTGGGGGCATTTATCTGGCACTGTGGGGGCATTTATCTGGCACTGTGGGGGCATTTCTGGCACTGTGGGAGCATTTATCTGGCACTGTGGGGGCATTTCTGGCACTGTGGAGGCATTTCTGGCTCTGTGGGGGCATTTCTGGCACTGTGGGGGCATTGCATATCTGGCTCCGTGGGGGCATATCTGGCTCTGTGGGGGCATATCTGGCTCCGTGGGGGCATATCTGGCTCCGTGGGGGCATTTCTGGCTCTGTGGGGGCATTTCTGGCTCTGTGGGGGCATTGCATATCTGGCTCCGTGGGGGCATATCTGGCTCTGTGGGGGCATTTATCCATCTGGAACTGTGTGGCCATTTATGTAGCTGGCACTGCTGGGGGTCATGTCACGTGTAGCTGGCACTGCTGGGGGGCATGTCATGTGTAGCTGGCACTGCTGGGGGGCATATCATGTAGTGTTCCCGCTAGGCGTCTGTGGCTGGGCAGTGTGTCTCAGTGCTCTACCTGGCGCAATGTGTCTAACGTGCTCTTATAGGAGGTTCTACCTGGTGCAATGTGTATTAGCTGCACTACTGTGTGGTGTAATGTGAATTGCCACTATAATGTGGCTACGCACCTTCCCCACGAAGTAACTCCCCTAAATTTTTGCGCGCACTGTCCATGCTTTAGCGTGTGGAAATGGGAACAACAAGCATTACAGTATGTACATCATTTTGCCCACCTAACTTAAAAATGTGCCCTCCCTGTGATCAGCAACCTGCCCTAAAAAGTGAACACTATCACGTGTAGCTGGCACTGCTGGAGGGCATGTCATGTGTAGCTGACACTGCTGGGGGACGAGACCACGCCCACTTTTCCAGGAGGCCACGCCCACTTTTCCAGGAGCGCGCGCCGAAGGAGCGCGCATGGGGGGGGGGGGGGCACTTTTACATTTTCTCGCTCAGGGTGCTAGTAGGCCTGGAGCCGGCCCTGCCACTACTAGTTGGGCCAGGTGTTTGTGCCGCACACTTGTGTCACTTAGCTTAGTCACACTTAGTCATACAGTTACCTCATTGCACGTCTTTTACTTGTTTGCATGATGTGCTGTTTGGGGCCTAGTTTTTTTAAGTGCCATCCTGTCTGCAACTGCAGTGCCACTCCTAGATGGGTCAGGTGTTTGTGCCGCACACTTGTGTTGCTTAGCTTGGCCATCCAGCTACCTCTTTGCACCTCTTTTTCTTCTTTGCATCATGTCCTGTTTGGGGACTAGTTTTTGAATAGTGCCATCTTGTCTGCAACTGCAGTGCCACTCCTAGATGGGCCAGTGTCAGGAATCGACTCACCACAGCCACATCTGTCCGTCGGTGCGGACTCCGTCCGGGATCCCTACGTTCTGCTGTGGTCCGCTCCTCTGCCGCCAGACGTCATCCTGGGCCTAGGAACGCTCCTGTAACAGCGGGCGTGTGAGCACGCCGCGTTCCCGCCGGGCCGCGGCATGGGTGCCGCCATGACAGTCTCCATCGGTCAGAGTACGGCGGCCAATCCGGAGCTTGGCCGCACCTCCTTTTCCCACTCCAATCAATGTCTGCACACCAGGGGGTATATCAGGAGCTGCAGGGTGAGCCTGTGGTTGTCCTGAACTTTGTGTCACTCCTGCGACCCATGTGCTTGGCTTCCTCCGTGTTCCTGGTTACCTACCTGTTCCTCCGTGTTCCTGGTTACCTTCCTGCATTTCCGTGGAACTACAAGCATCAGCAATCCCTGAATTTGTATTTGGCTCCACACCTATCTACAACCACTGTGTGCTTCAGCCTCAGCAGTAGAGACTCTCTCCAGGTGCATTCCATCACCTCACCTGTGAAGCAACTTGCTAGCTGCCTGTGCCTAACGAACTACACTGTGGACTTCCACCTGAGTCTCCTGCATCTGCTACCAGGTTTGCTACACATTTATTACCATCTCTGCTGGCTCCACGTTTTAAACCATTCTGGTTCTCACACCAGTGAACTTATCCATCATTACCATTTCCTCCATAGACTCTCAGCTTCCAAGCTGCACCATCTCCATTGCATACTTTTTATTGTTTATTCCTGCACGTTATTCTGCTGCCTTATTGTGTGAACTTTTATGTTAATAAAACACCATTGCGCTGATGCGCAGAAACCCAATCCAGCCTCCTCACTTCTTCCATCCTACGTCCACTGACCCACTAGCGCCCCCTCCGGGGACACAAGCAAAACCGAACCTGACAGTAAGTTCAGGACCGATGGACTCGGACAGTGGTCAGAGTGTGGGGTCAGGGGCCTTACAAAATCTGGTCTCCCGCTTGGATGGTCAAGAGGCTATGCAGCAGCAGATGTTCCAGTTTCTGCAAGGGATGTCCTCCCGGATTGATACACTACAGCAAACCCTGCCTAGTGTACTTGCTACTCCAGTTCCAGTTACCCCAGCACCTGCAAGTGCTGTGAGTTCTTCTACGCCGGCTGCATCAGCTCCAGTGTCACGCTTGCACCTGCCCGTGCCTAGCAAATATGATGGCAGTCCGAAGTTATGTCGCGGGTTCCTTAACCAATTTGAAATCCAGTTTGAATTATTATCACACAATTTCCCCACGTCAAGATCCAAGGTTGCCTACATTATCTCACTGCTCTCTGGTTCTGCCTTGAGTTGGGTGTCTCCTCTGTGGGAACGTGCTGACCCTCTGATGAACAACTACGCTGAATTCGTGTCAACCTTCAGACGTATCTTTGACGAGCCAGGTCGTGCAACATCAGCCTCTGCAGACCTTATTCAGCTTCGTCAAGGTACCCGGAGTATGGGACAATATGTCATCCAGTTCCAGACGTTAGCCGCAGAGATTCAGTGGAATAATCAAGCCCTGGTAGCAGCCTTCTGGCATGGACTTTCAGATCGGATCAAGGATGAACTGGCAACCCGCGATGTCCCTGAGCAATTGCCTGAACTGATTTCTCTATGCATCAAGTTGGAATCTCGCATCCGCGAACGCAACAGTGAGCGTGCTCGTAGTGAGCCGCGTAAGTCAAGAATGGTACCTTCAGTACAATTTCAGTCTCCACCTTCTGATGAGCCTATGCAAATCAATAGGTCCCGTCTAACTCCTGAGGAGCGGTCAAGAAGACTCTGTGAGAGATTGTGTCTTTATTGTGCGGCTGCAGGTCACCAGATCAATTCTTGTACAGTGCGTTCGGGAAACGCCAGATCCTGACTTGTAAAGGAGGAGTCAAGTTGGGATCTTCTAGACAAGCTCCTTCAAACCAAGACCTCATTCTTCCTGTGACTTTAGAGACTACAGATGGTCTTCAGTCTGCATCTGCGTTAGTGGACTGTGGAGCCGCAGGAAACTTCATCACTCAAGCTGCGGTAGATAAGTTTCGTTTGCCTATCTGCGAACTCTCATATCCAGTCTACATCACTGCAGTAGATGGTAGCTGAATCTCCAAGGGGAATATCTCTCACCAAACCAGACCAGTGGTTCTGGGAGTCGGGTTCCTGCATTCTGAATTAATAAAGTTTTTAGTTATTCCTCAGGCAACCCAGGAGATCGTGTTGGGAATGCCCTGGCTCCAACTACATAATCCGCAGATTGATTGGTCTACGTTACAACTCACTTCCTGGGGTTCGCATTGTCGCCAGTCCTGCTTAGCCCAAGTTTGTCCTATCAAGTCTTCTGAAGTCAAAACCCAGTCAAATCTTCCTGCGGCTTACCAAGATTTCTCTGACGTCTTCAGTGAAAAGGCCGCTGATGTTCTGCCGCCCCATAGAGAGTGGGATTGTCCCATTGACCTCATTCCCGGCAAGAAACCACCAAGGGGGCGTACCTATCCGTTATCCGTTCCTGAAACTGAGGCGATGAGCGACTACATCAGGGAGAACTTACAGAAAGGATTTATCCGTCCCTCATCTTCACCCGCTGGTGCGGGCTTCTTCTTTGTTAAAAAAAAGGATGGAGGATTACGTCCATGCATTGACTACCGGGGTCTCAATGACATTACCATCAAAAACAGTTATCCATTACCACTCATCACTGAATTGTTTGATAGAGTTAAGGGAGCCCGCATCTTCACCAAGTTAGATCTCCGCGGTGCCTACAACCTCATCAGAATCCGTAGTGGTGACGAATGGAAGACAGCTTTTAATACTCGAGATGGTCATTACGAGTATCTGGTAATGCCATTCGGGTTGAGCAATGCCCCAGCAGTGTTCCAGCACTTTGTTAATGAAATCTTCCGTGACGTTCTGTACAAATACCTCGTAGTTTACCTGGATGATATCCTCATCTTCTCCCAAGATCTCTCTTCTCATCGTCTGCAAGTCCGTGAGGTCCTCCGACGTCTTCGTGAGAACCGTCTCTACGGCAAATTATCCAAGTGTACCTTCGAAGTTCCCTCCATACCCTTCCTGGGGTATATAATTTCTGGATCGGATCTCCAGATGGACCCGACAAAGTTGGAAGCCATTGCCAATTGGTCCATTCCAAGTAGTCTCAAGTCTATTCAGCGATTCCTGGGATTCGCCAATTATTATAGGAAATTTATCCGAGGATTTTCAACTCTCATCGCTCCTATTACCAACTTAACTCGGAAAGGGGCAGATCATTCCAACTGGTCAGAAGAAGCTTTAGCGGCATTTCAAAAGATCAAGCTGGCCTTTATGTCTGCTCCAGTTCTGTCTCAACCGGATGTAAACAAGCCATTCGAGTTGGAGGTGGATGCCTCCACAGTAGGAGTTGGAGCTGTTCTCTCCCAGAAGGGAACTGATGGGAAGATTCACCCTTGTGGATTTTATTCTCGTAAATTCCTCCCTGCAGAAGCTAACTATTCCATTGGAGATCAAGAACTACTAGCGATCAAGCTGGCCCTTGAGGAATGGAGGTATCTCCTGGAAGGGGCCAAATTTCCGTTCAACATCTATACGGATCATAAAAATCTGCTTTATTTGAAGGCAGCCCAGTGCCTCAATCCTCGCCAGTCCCGGTGGGCTATGTTCTTCTCTCGTTTTAACTTTAAGCTTCATTTCCGCCCAGGTTCTCAGAATATCAAGGCAGACGCTTTATCCCGATCTATGGAGTCCGAAGAGGAGACGTCCGACTCGGTTCCGCATTCCATCCTGAGTCCAGTGGTATTTGCTTCGTCTCAAGTTTCTCCTGCTCCACCTCCTGGTAAGACTTTTGTTTCCCCAGAACTCCGTTCCAAGTTGCTGTCTTGGGCTCATCAGTCCAAATTCACTGGGCATCCTGGTGTCCTGAAAACTTTCAAGTTCCTCTCTGAGACATACTGGTGGCCGAAGATGAAAGTTGACATCAAAGATTTCGTGGCATCCTGCCCGAAGTGTGCGCAGCACAAGACTCCTCGACAATCTCCAGCAGGTCAGTTACAACCATTATCTGTTCCCAGCCGTCCCTGGTCACACTTGTCCATGGATTTCATCTCTGACCTTCCCTCTTCTCAAGGATTCAATACCATCTGGGTTGTGGTTGACAGGTTTACCAAAATGGCCCATTTTGTACCACTCCAGGGTCTTCCTTCTGCACCAAAGCTTGCCCAAATCTTCCTACGGGAGATTTTCCGCTTACATGGACTACCCACTGAAATTATATCTGACCGTGGAGTTCAGTTTGTGGCAAGATTTTGGAGAGCCCTTTGTTCTGCCATGCAAGTCAACCTCAAGTTTTCGTCAGCCTACCACCCTCAGACGAATGGGCAGACGGAGAGGGTAAACCAAGAGTTAGAAACCTTTTTAAGACTTTATGTTTCGTCTTCTCAAGATGACTGGTTGGACCTGCTCCCATGGGCTGAATTTGCCCACAATTTCCGCTACCATACTGCTACAGAAACAACTCCGTTCTTTGCTGTATATGGACAACATCCCCGTGTTCCAGATTTTCAAGAACTTCCTCACATTGATGTTCCTGCTGCCACTGCTGTCTTGAGTCAGTTCTCTTCAACCTGGAGGAAGATTCATGCTTCTCTCAAGAAGGCTTCTAGCCGGTATAAGTTCTTTGCTGACCGCAAAAGACGTGCAGTTCCTAGCCTGAAACCTGGTGACAAGGTTTGGCTTTCCACCTGGAACCTCCGTCTTAGAGTCCCGTCGATGAAATTTGCACCACGTTTCATCGGTCCCTTTTCCATCGAAAGAGTCATCAGTCCTGTGGCCTACAAGCTCAAGTTACCACCTTCTCTACGAATACCTAATGCCTTTCATGTCTCTCTCCTCAGACCATTAGTCCTGAATCGCTTCCAAAGAGCTCTTCCAGTCGGCCCCAAAGTGCGAACTCAGCGGGGCGTGGAGTTCAAGATAGAGAAGATTCTGGATTCCCGTTGCCGGTCGGTCGTCTACAATACCTTATCGACTGGTCCGGTTATGGTCCTGAGGAGAGAAGTTGGGTGAATTCGTCAGATGTCCATGCTCCAAGTTTGGTCCGTGTCTTCCACAGAACTCATCCTTCCAAGCCACGTGGGTGTTCAGTGCCCACCCATAAAGGAGGGGGTACTGTCAGGAATCGACTCACCACAGCCACATCTGTCCGTCGGTGCGGACTCCGTCCGGGATCCCTACGTTCTGCTGTGGTCCGCTCCTCTGCCGCCAGACGTCATCCTGGGCCTAGGAACGCTCCTGTAACAGCGGGCGTGTGAGCACGCCGCGTTCCCGCCGGGCCGCGGCATGGGCGCCGCCATGACAGTCTCCATCGGTCAGAGTACGGCGGCCAATCCGGAGCTTGGCCGCACCTCCTTTTCCCACTCCAACCAATGTCTGCACACCAGGGGGTATATCAGGAGCTGCAGGGTGAGCCTGTGGTTGTCCTGAACTTTGTGTCACTCCTGCGACCCATGTGCCTGGATTCCTCCGTGTTCCTGGTTACCTACCTGTTCCTCCGTGTTCCTGGTTACCTTCCTGCATTTCCGTGGAACTACAAGCATCAGCAATCCCTGCATTTGTATTTGGCTCCACACCTATCTACAACCACTGTGTGCTTCAGCCTCAGCAGTAGAGACTCTCTCCAGGTGCATTCCATCACCTCACCTGTGAAGCAGCTTGCTAGCTGCCTGTGCCTAACGAACTACACTGTGGACTTCCACCTGAGTCTCCTGCATCCGCTACCAGGTTTGCTACACATTTATTGCCATCTCTGCTGGCTCCACGTTTTAAACCATTCTGGTTCTCACACCAGTGAACTTATCCATCATTACCATTTCCTCCATAGACTCTCAGCTTCCAAGCTGCACCATCTCCATTGCATACTTTTTATTGTTTATTCCTGCACGTTATTCTGCTGCCTTATTGTGTGAACTTTTATGTTAATAAAACACCATTGCGCTGATGCGCAGAAACCCAATCCAGCCTCCTCACTTCTTCCATCCTACCTCCACTGACCCACTAGCGCCCCCTCTGGGGACACAAGCAAAACCGAACCTGACAGCCAGTTGTTTGTGCCGCACACTTGTGTCGCTTAGCTTAGTCATACAGCCACCTTGGTGCAACTTTTAGGCCTAAAAACAATATTGTGAGGTGTGAGGTGTTCAGAATAGACTGGAAATGAGTGGAAATTAATGTTATTGAGGTTAATAATACCGTAGGAGCAAAATTACCCCCAAACTCTGTGATTTTAGCTGTTTTTAAGTTTATTTAAAAAAATCATCCAGATCCAAAACCAAAACCAAACCACGAAAGGGTGGTTTTGGTAAAAACAAGCCAAAACTAAAACACGAAAGTGGAATTAGAACCAAAACACAAAACACGAAAAGTGCCAGCCGCACAGCTCCGATTTTAACATTGCACCAATATGTGGGAAAATACCTTCATCGCACTACAAGGTGAAACGGTGCACCCACTAATCCGGCCCTCCAAGCGGCATACGTTCCACTATTACCGGAAGTGACATATCCTGTCTAACCGGAAGTGACATATCGCATCCCATACGGAGGCTGGCGTGTGTTCCAAGCCTAATTTGTACAAACGGGAAGGGGAATATTTTGATCATACTGGGGGACACTTTACTTTTTGCATTCCAACTCTTGTTCCAAGCCTCATTATCAGGGCAGAACTAAAGGGGACTAGTTACCTGGGAAACTGACATCAATCCTGATACCTTAATACCTATAACAGATAAAACAAAACTTTTAGGGCAGTTTAGATATAACAAAAAAGTCATACCTTAAATCGGTGTATCAAGGAACAAATAAATGGTTGAATAAATAATTACAATAATATAAACATATTATCATAATTAAAACCCTAGACATAGTATATATAATCAGAGTCTAAAATATCTAGATGCCCTGAAAAGGGGGAATTTGTCCCATGGGTCCGTGGGTCAATAGTGATAGTGTTTTTTAAAGAAACCATTTTATTTCAAAGTCACTGTTGAGACCTGCTGGTTCTAAACAATTAGCTTCGTAGAGTCCATAGTTCTAAAGAAAAGTAAAGGCTGTGAGGCTGCAAAATTAGATCAGATCATTAAGAATATGAAAGAGATTCCCAAGGAGAACTTATTAGAATACAAAGAAAAAAATAATATTAAGGATAAGAAACCAAAGGTTCCTTTTATTTTCACCTTTAATAATCAATACAAAACCGTTGAATAAAAAAAAAAAAAAAAAAACATTGGCACATACTAATGGGGGATCCAGTCTTAAGAAATTTTTGTTTATAGAAAATCCACCATCTAAAGAATAGATTAGTGAAGAGTGTCATCACAGAAAAAAAGATTGAATAGAATTAAAACCAAAGGTTTCCACAGATGTGATTAGATTTTAGAACGTGCGATACCACAAATTGCGTCTATGTAATAGAATGCAATTGTGGTCTTCAATACATTGGATGTACAACTAGGAAATTAAAAGATAGATGGGGGGTTCTGTCCAGTGGGAAGTGCTCCATTCTACTTTAATCCTAAGTGCTCTTTTTCTATTTGGAAATTAAAATGCAAAATTGAGGAATAAGTAGCACAATAAAGGGAAAAGTAACAATGTTGAGGAAAAAGCAAAATTGAGCAAAGAATATGAGAATCACAACAGGTATCTCCGCCACTTAGCGCAAAAGGTATAGGTGTATGAGGACACGCCTGTACCTCTCTGCCATTTCCCAGTCTCATTTTAATACTGTTTTGTTCCCAGTATGATGGTGCTAAATAAATAAATGTTGTTTTGGGTGCAGTTTTTACAAATATCAATTATAGTATTAGTTACTGCTGCTTTTAATTGAAGCAGCATCACCAAACCCAGACAGTACACTGAAAAGCCCTGATAGTCCCATGTGACAGTGCTCTCTATGATGTTAATGAAGTCCCTTCTCCATCAAATTCCCATTTCTGTAAATAGGGAGTTTGATCAAGGACATTAAAAAATAGGATTTTAATTACCTACCGGTAAATCCTTTTCTCGTAGTCCATAGAGAATATGGGGGTCCACATTAGTACCATGGGGTATAGACAGGTCCACTAAGAGCCATGGGCACTTTAAGAAATCAATAGTGTGGGCTGGCTCCTCCCTCTATGGCCCTCCTACCAGACTCAGTCTAGAAACTGTGCCCGAGGAGACGGACATACTTCGAGAGAAGGATTAAACTGAACAGTGGTGAGATTCAAACCAGCACACACAAATAAGAGGAAAGCCATGCTAACCAACAAGAACAGGAACAGCAACAGCTGAACCAACAAAAATACTTAACCAAGTAACAGTGTAGAAAAAAAGGAAGCACCGGGCAGGCGCCCAGTATCCTCTACGGACTACGAGAAAAATCCTATTTTCTCTTACATCCTAGAGGATACTGGGGTAAACATTAGTACCATGGGGATGTACCAAAGCTCCCAAACCGGTGAGTGAGTGCTGAGGTTCCTGCAGAACTGATTGACCAAACTGAAGGTCCTCAGAGGCCAAAGTATCGAACTTGTAGAACTTAGCAAACGTGTTTGATCCTGACCAAGTAGCTGCTCGGCAGAGCTGTAAAGCCGAGACACCCCGGGCAGCCACCCAGGAAGAACCCACAGACCTAGTAGAGTGGGCCTGTACTTTTGGAACCGGCAATCCTGCTGATGAATAAGCCTGCTGGATAGCAAGTCTGATCCAGTAAGCAATAGACTGTTTTGAAGCAGGGCACCCAATTTTCTTGGGATCATAGAGAACAAACAGCGAGCCAGATTTTCTGTGACGAGCTGTCCTCTTCACGTAGATCCTCAATGCCCTCATTACATAAAGGGATTTAGACGTAGCAGAGGTATCAGTAAAGACCGGAACCACAATCGGTTGGTTGATATAAAACGCAGACACCACCTTAGGAAGAACTTGCTGACGAGTTCTGAGTTCAGCTCTATTTTCAAGAAAAATCAAATAGGGGCTTTTGTGAGACAACACCCCCAGTTCAGACACCCGCCTTGTGGAAGCCAAGGCCAACAGTGTAACAGTCTTCCATGTAAGAAACTTAAGGTCCACTTCCTGTAAAGGTTCAAACCAGTCCGATTGCAGAAACCTCAATACCAAGTTAAGATCCCAGGGTGCCGTGGGAGGCACAAATGGTGGTTGGATGTGCAGAACACCTTTCAAGAATGTCTGAACCTCAGGAAAAGAATCCAACTGTTTCTGGAAGAAAATGGATAAGGCCGAAATCTGGACTTTCAAGGAGCCTAAACGGAGGCCCACATCCACACCCGACTGTAGAAAAAGGAGAAAACATCCCAGTTGAAATTCCACTTCAGGAAATTTCCTGTTTTCACACCACAAGACATATTTTTTCCAAATACGGTGGTAATGTTTCAATGTTACCCCTTTCCTAGCCTCGATCAGGGTAGGAATAACCTTGTTTGGAATACCCATCTGGAATAAAATCTGTAGTTCAACTTCCATGCCATCAAACATAACCGCGGTAAGTCTTGATAGACAAACGGCCCCTGCCGCAGAAGATCCGGGTCCTCCAGGAACAACCCTAGGAGATCCGCGTACCAGGCCTTTCTTGGCCAATCTGGAGCAATGAGAATTGCTTGAACCTTTTCCCTTTTTATTCTTTTGAGAATTCTTGGGATTAGTGGAAGAGGTGGGAACACGTAAACCATCTGATAAAGCCATGGAGTCACCAGAGTGTTCACCGCCACAGCTTGTGGGTCCCTCAACCTGGAACAATAGCGCTTTAGCTTTTTGTTGAGATGAGAGGCCATCAGGTCTATCTGTGGAATTCCTCACCGACGTGTTAAGGACTTGAACACCTGTGGATGAAGGCCCCACTCTCCTGGGTGGAGGTCATGCCTGCTGAGGAAGTCTGCTTCCCAGTTGTCTGCTCCTGGAATGAAGATTGCACACAGTGCCACTGCGTGTCTTTCTGCCCAGTGGAGAATTTTTGTTACCTCTGACATCGCAGCTCTGCTCTTCGTTCCTCCCTGTTGGTTTATGTACGTTACAGCCTTCACGTTGTCCGACTGAACCTGAATGGCTTGATCTTGAAGAAGATGTGATGCCTGAAGAAGAGTGTTGTATATGGCCCTTAGTTCCAGAATGTTGATCGGAAGAACGGCCTCCTGACTTGACCATTTTCCTTGTAACTTCTCCCCTTGGGTGACTGCTCCTCAGCCTCTGAGGCTTGCGTCTGTAGTTAGCAGAATCCAATTTCGAATCCCGAACCGGTGACCCTCGGTCAGGTGAGACGTCTGAAGTCACCACAGAAGGGAGATCCTGGCTTTTGGTGACAGACGTTTCCTCTGGTGCATGTGAAGATGCGATCTGGACCACTTGTCCAACAGATCCAGCTGGAAGGGTCTTGCGTAAAACCTTCCATACTGTAGTGCCTCATAAGAGGCTACCATCTTTCCTAAGAGGCGGATGCAAAGATGCACTGATATCCGGGACGATTTCAGTACATCCCGCACCATTGACTGGATCACCAATGCCTTTTCCATCGGAAGAAACACCTTCTGTGCTCTGTATCCAGTATCATTCCCAAGAATGGAAGTCTCCTTATTGGGTCCAGGTGAGATTTCGGCAGATTCAGAATCCACCCATGATCCTGGAGCAGGCAAGTCGACAGGGCAATGCTGTGCAACAACTTCTCACTGGATGGTGCCTTCATCAGCAGGTCATCCAGGTATGGTATAATGTTCACCCCCTGCATGCGAAGGAGAAACATCATCTCTGCCATTACCTTGGTAAACACCCTTGGTGCCGTAGAGATGCCAAATGGCAGGGCCTGGAACTGGAAGTGACAGTCCTGCAATGCAAACCTTAGATAAGCCTGCTGAGGTGGCCAAATCGGAACATGAAGGTACGCATCCTTGATGTCCAGAGACACCAGGAATTCCCCTTCCTCCAGAGTCGAGATCACTGCTCTCAGAGACTCCATCTTGAATTTGAACACCCTTAAATACGGGTTCAGTGACTTGAGGTTCAATATGGGCCTTAATGAACCATCGGGTTTCCATACCACAAATATGCTGGAATAAAAGGTGAATTGGAACTGGAACAATGACCTGGGCCTGTACCAGTTTCTAAATTGCTGCCTATAAGGTCAAACTTGCTTCTGGAGAAGCTGGTAAGCCTGATTTGAAGAATCTGAAAGGCAGAAGTTCCTGAAACTCCAGTCTGTAACCCTGTGTGATAAGATCTTTTACCCAGGTATCTTGGCATTATGTTGCCCAAATGTGACTGAAATAATGCAACCTGGTTCCCACTTGCCAGTCTTCCAGGCAATGTGCGCCGCTGTCATGCTGAGAGCTTTGAGGAAGCAGACCCGAAGGCCTGTTCCTGAGAACCTGCAGCAGCTGGTTTTCTGGGTTTACCTCTATTCCCTTTGAAGGTTGTAGAAGAACCCTTGGATTTGCCTTTAAATTTTGCTGTACGAAAGGACTGCAGACTTGGGGGTAAATTTACTAAGAATGGAGTTCTATTTAAGATGGGATGTTGCCCATAGCAACCAATCAGATTCCAGGTATTATCTTCTAGAAGGTGCTAGATAAATGAGAAGTAGAAGCTGATTGGTTGCTATGGGCAACATCCCATCTTAAATAGAACTCCCATCTTAGTAAATTTACCCCTTGGAGCAGAGTAGGTTTTCCTAGCTGGTGTTGCTGCGGAAGGAAGGTATGTAGACTTACCCACTGTAGCCTTGGATATCGACGTATCCAGTTCATCTCCAAACTGAGCCTCACCTGTGAATGGTACTCTTTCCACGCCTTTCCTGGAATCCGCATCCACAGTCCACTGGTGTAGCCACAAGCCCCTGCGTGCTGACACTGCCATGGCAGAGGTGCGTGCGTTCAGTAGACCAATTTCTTTGATGGCCTCCACCATAAAGTTAGCAGAATCCTGAATATGCTGCAGGAGTAAAACAATATCGTTCCTGGTTAAGGAATCTAAACCGTCATTTAGATTACCTGACCATACAGCAATGGCCCTAGTGATCCATGCACAAGCAATAGTGGGTCTCTGGGCCACCCCGGCCGATGTGTATAAAGACTTGAGAGTGGTCTCAATCTTGCGGTCATCAGCGTCTTTTAAGGATGCAGCCCTGGGAACCGGTAAGATTCTCTTACGCGACAACCTGGACACAGATGCGTCCACAATCGGCGGGTTTTCCCATTTCTTCCTATCCTCTGCAGGAAAGGGAAAGGAAGAAATCAATCTCTAAGGGATCTGAAACTTTCTATCAGGGTTTACCCACATTTCTTCAAAAAGGGCATTTAATTCCTTTGAAGCGGGGAAGGTAGCCCAGGATTTCTTTTTAGTATTAAAATAAGATTCCTCTTCAACCTCATCTGTCTTGTCAGGAATATGTAGGACAGTTCTGATAGCCTCAACGAGGGCCTGTATTCCCTGTGACATGACGGCATCCCCCCCACTCGTATCCACTTCATCCTCCCCAGGATCTGATGTATCAGGATCCGTATCACCCTGCAAATGGCAAGAGCTTGGGGTGCAGGCATGGGAGCTGAATCTCTATGTGCCAGGCCATCACTAGACTTCCGCAAGAAGTGTGTTTCCTTTTGATTATTAGACAGCTTAGTTGAAATATTTGAAATCATCCCTTTAATGGAAGCCAACCACGGGGGTTCAGCCACACTGGACTGGGAGTGAACACTATCCTGAGTACAGGGTTGTGAGTCCCCAGGGGATGAGAGACATTCAGCTGTACAAGAAACACAGTCCCTGGACATGATTGTAAAGGGACACCTACACACACGCACACACACAATCACACACACACACACACACACACACACACACACACACACACACACACACACACACACACTGGGTGAAAACACAGTATATGTAGGCAGGGTCTTAGAGAGACACAAAATTCAGAGCCAGCCACACAGTACCCCTTTAGCAGTAGTAAAGACGAAGCTGGGTCGCAATAACTAAGCACCGGGGTAGTGCTTATAATATTAACACTGCTCCCCCCTCCCTAAGACCCCCTGGTACCGCTGAGGAGACTTGGGGTCCTGTTAGAGGAGCTGCGCGTCCCTGTGTAATGCTGCTTGTCTGAGTTGCTGTTATGCACACCAGTACCTGCAGGAATGTACTGGTGTCTGAACTGTTATGCACACCAGTGCCTGCAGGAATGTACTGGTGTCTGAACGGATAGGGATGCAAAACAAATGAACTCACAGACAGACTGGGGAATATGACATTACGTACACAGAAGGTGATAGGGTAACAAAATAAACACAAAGTGAACAGAGAAGCCCAGAGGCTAAGAAACTGGGTGTCTCCCTATTATTAGGAATGCTCAGATGAAAAAAGCAAGATGTTGTGTTTTAATACGTAGAGAACCCGAAATGCTGTTGCTAAGGGCAACAGCAAAACCCTAAGGGGTTACCAACGGGTGTGGCAGTAAACTCCTTGGTCAGAGATGGAATGATAGACACAAGGAGAGTCTCCACAATCCTAATCATCACTTGCAGTGCACAGGTTCAGCTTACTGCCACTAAACTGAATACCTGAACACCTTGCACAGTGAGACAGGATTTAGGCAGGCAGTCTGAGAATACAGCCGCAAACCTGCTAAGTTCACAGAGTAGCAAAAGAACCCCAGCAGGTTAAATGACTGACTCCAGTCTTACTGCTAGGTCTGGATTGGCAGAGTGTAGTACCAAATCCCCAGGCCTATTTGCAGTAAGCAACAACAAATACAAAGCTACACAGTACTGGCTAACTTTCAGGAACTGACTAACCAACAAAGATTCAGCAGCATCTGCTTAACCTGAGAAGAGGCCTTATAAAGCAGGTGCTGTCCACGCCCCACTCAGACCTCACAGACTGTGAGCACAAAAACCAGCACCGGATCCCCTGCCGTGCACAGAGCCTGTAACCACTGCACAGCAAAAGACCCGAACCGGAGTATCAGCTGCGCTCAGGTTACTCCGCTAGCACTTGTCTCCCGGTTGCCATGACTACGTGGCAGCACAGGGCAGGAGACCCTAACAGTACCCCCCCTCAGACGAGGGGTCAAAGAACCCCTACCACCGGGTTTATCGGGGAACTGCGAGAAGAAAGAGCGTATCAGTCTGGGGGCATGAAGATCACAACTGCGCACCCACGACCGCTCCTCCGGGCCATACCCCTTCCAGTGCACCAAAAATGACAGCCGACCCCGAACCATCTTGGAGTCAAGAATCCTTTCAACAACAAACTCCTTCTGGCCACGTATCAGAAGAGGAGAAGGTCTTCCACTGGAAGAAGGATTACTAATCGCCCGTTTTAAAAGGGAACAATGAAATGTTTTATTGATACCCAAAGAACGGGGCAGGTCTAACTGAAATGCCACCGGATTGATTACCCTGGTGATCTTATAAGGGCCGATGAACCGGGGGCCTAACTTATGAGATGGCTGTCTCAACTTCAAATTCTTGGTAGACAACCAGACGAAGTCTCCTAATTTGAAGCTGCAGGGTCTTTTCCGCTTATCAAAAACCCTTTTGGTCACTAATGACACAGACACAAGGGCTTTCTTCACTTTCCTCCAAATACCTCTAAGGACAGAAACCACAGAGGAACCACCAGGCGTGGAGTCCAGGGGGTCAAAAGAATTGGCCTTAGGATGATGCCCATACACACAAAGGAAGGGAGAGATCCCTGTAGCAGAGTGAGCCGCGTTGTTATAGGCAAACTCCGCCATGGACAGATGAGCAACCCAGTCAGTCTGACACTTGGAGACATAACACCTGAGGAACTGCTCCAAGGACTGGTTCACCCTTTCAGTCTGCCCATTAGACTGCGGATGGTAGCCTGACGACAAGCTGACAGAAATCTGGAGATCGGAACAAAATGCCCTCCAGAATTTGGCCACAAACTGGGATCCGCGGTCAGAGACCACATCAAGTGGCAACCCGTGGAGACGCACAACATGCAGCATAAATAATTCAGACAGGCGTCTGGCCGATGGCAGCCCAACCAGTGAACGAAGTGCGCCATCTTCGAAAACCTGTCAACGACAACCCAGATGGCTGTCATCCCCGAGGATTTGGGCAAGTCCACCACAAAATCCATTGAAATGTGGGTCCATGGCTTAGATGGGATAGAGAGTGGATGTAATGGGCCAACAGGAACCCCTCTAGGAGTCTTATTTCGGGCACAGATGTCACATGCCCGAACCCACTGATCCACATCCTTAGCCACTGAGGGCCACCACACCGCCCTAGATAGCAACTCCCGAGTTCTGGCAATACCCGGGTGACCTGCCGACTTCTTGGCATGGAATTCCAGGAACACTCGCTGTCTTAACCTAGGAGGCACAAACAAAAGACCTACCGGAAGGTCTGGAGGAGCCTGCTCCTGTGCTCTAAGGACTAATGACAAGAGGTCCTGGGTAATGCCCACTTTAATACATGATGGGGACACAATGGGCAACGGCTCCTCGGTGGTCTCCTGGATTGGAGCAAAACTCCGCGAGAGCGCATCAGCCTTGATGTTTTTTGACCCAGGGCGATATGTTATCAAAAAATTAAAGCGAGCAAAAAACAAAGCCCATCGTGCCTGCCTGGCATTGAGACGCTTCGCTGACTCTAAATATGCCAGATTCTTATGGTCGGTGAGAATTGAGACCACAAACTTAGCCCCCTCAAGCCAGTGTCTCCACTCCTCGAGTGCATCCTTAATAGCCAACAATTCCCGGTTACCCACGTCATAATTCATCTCGGCAGGCGAAAATTTACGGGAAAAGTAAGCACAGGGATGAAGGCGATTATCAGACACTCCCATCTGAGAGAGCACTGCCCCAATACCCATCTCAGAGGCATCCACCTCCACCACAAAAGGACGCTCTGGATCTGGGTGTCGCAGCACCTTGGCCGAGACAAATGCCCTTTTGAGACGGGCAAAAGCCGCTTTAGCCTCACAAGACCAGTGAGCAACATCCGCCCCTTTCTTAGTGAGTGCCACCAAGGGCGCCACTATAGACGAAAATCCAGCGATAAATCGTCTATAAAAATTCGCAAAGCCCAGGAAACGCTGAAGCGCCTTCAAACTAGTGGGCTGCACCCAATCCAGGACTGCCTGTACCTTGGAACCCTCCATTTGGAAACCTTCTGGGGAGATAATATATCCTAGAAATGCGATTTGCTGAACTTCAAATTCGCACTTCTCCAGCTTCGCCCCAAGCCGGTGGTCTCTGAGTTTCTGGAGGACTAAGCGTACATGCTTCCGATGTTCCTCCAGGGAATGGGAGAAGATTAGGATGTCATCTAAGTATACAACTAAGAATCTATCCAAATATTCCCTGAGTACATCGTTCATGAAATCCTGGAAGACTGCCGGGGCATTACAGAGCCCAAAAGGCATCACCAAATATTCATAATGCCCTGAGTGGGTATTAAAGGCAGTCTTCCATTCATCCCCCTCTCTTATTCGGATTAGATTGTACACCCCGCGTAGGTCAATCTTAGAAAAAATGGTGGCAGTACGAAGCTGGTCAAACAAGACCGAAATGAGAGGCAGTGGGTATGAGTTTTTAATCGTGATACGGTTCAATTCCCTGAAGTCGATGCAGGGTCGCAACGAACCGTCCTTTTTACCCACGAAGAAGAACCCCGACCCAACTGGAGTCTGTGAAGGTCTGATAAATCCCTTAGCCAAGTTCTCCTGAATGTACTCTGCCATAGCCTGAGTCTCAGGACGTGACAGGGAGTACAACCTGCTCTTGGGAAGCTTAGCATTTGGCAACAAATCAATGGCACAGTCATAGGGGCGATGGGGAGGTAGTACCTCTGCAACTTTTTTGGAGAACACGTCCGCAAAACCTGCATAACACCCTGGCAATCCTGGCAAACTTAGCTGCGAGAGCCTGACTGGAAGGCTCAAGCAACTCCTGAAACAATCAGTACCCCAACTAAGAATCTCCCCAGAGACCCAGTCAAATTGAGGATTGTGGGCCCTTAACCAGGGTAACCCCAACACCAATGGGGCAAAAGTACAGACAGTCACATAAAAGGACAATTTTTCAGAGTGTGTGGCTCCAATAAACAAAGAAATCTGGCTAGTGCAAGAGGTAATTTTACCTTGGGATAATGGTTCCCCGTTTAACCCACAAATCTCAATTTCCGATGCCAAGGGTACTAAGGGAACAGAGTGTTTCAGGGCGAATTGGCGGTCCATAAAAACCCCGTCGGCCCCACTGTCCACAAAGGCCTCAGTCTTGACAGTTTGACCGAGGATCTTCAAGGTCACCGGAATGATAAAAGTCTTCTTGGGAAATTCTGACTTCTGGCCTGACAGGATATTTCCCATCACCCTCAGGCCCTGAAGTTTTCCGGCTTTTCTGGGCATGATACTACCACATGACCTTTATTCCCACAGTACAAACACAACCCCTGCTGTCTCCTCCGCGTCTTCTCACGCGAGGAGAGGCGGGTAGCCCCAATCTGCATAGGCTCCTCGGAAAATTCCTCAGAGTCTGAGGTTCCCTTGGGAAAGAAGGAAACCTCGGTCTCCCTTTCAAGCCTAAGCTCTCTCAGCCGCCTATCCACCCGGATGGATAACTGCATGAGCTGATCCAAACTATCAGGCAAGGGATATTGTACCAGTTGGTCTTTTATCTGGTTAGAAAGACCTCTTCGGTACTGGTGTATCAGGGCTGGGTCATTCCACTGGGTATCATGGGCCAACCTCCGAAACTCCGTACAGTAAACCTCAACTGGCCTTCGCCCTTGCTTAAGGATCGAAATCTGAGCCTCGGCTGAGGCCGTCTTGTCAGGGTCATCATACACCATGCCCAGTGCCGTAAAAAAAGCATCAACACTTTTAAGCGACGGACAGTCAGGCTGCAACCCATATGCCCAGACCTGTGGGTCTCCTTGTAGCAAGGAAATCACTATGCCCACCCGCTGAATCTCCGACCCTGAAGACTGAGGCCTAAGCCGGAAGTACAGCTTGCAGCTCTCCTTGAAACAAAAGAACTGCGAGCGATCTCCAGAAAAACGATCCGGGAGATTTACTTTCGGCTCCTTAACCCCTGAAGGTGCTGCTGCTGCGGGAGTTCCGCCAGTGGCCTGGGAGGTGTGAATTTTAATGGACAAATCATTAAATTGTCGAGTCAGGACCTGCACCTGATCGACCACCTGTTGCAACGTATTTTTAGGGGTATGCTCCATATTCCCACAAAATTTCAACAGGAGTATTAGGCTGCTGAATATGTTATGCACACCAGTGCCTGCAGGAATGTACTGGTGTCTGAACTGTTATGCACACCAGTGCCTGCAGGAATGTACTGGTGTCTGAACGGATAGGGATGCAAAACAAATGAACTCACAGACAGACTGGGGAATATGACATTACGTACACAGAAGGTGATAGGGTAACAAAATAAACACAAAGTGAACAGAGAAGCCCAGAGGCTAAGAAACTGGGTGTCTCCCTATTATTAGGAATGCTCAGATGAAAAAAGCAAGATGTTGTGTTTTAATACGTAGAGAACCCGAAATGCTGTTGCTAAGGGCAACAGCAAAACCCTAAAGGGTTACCAACGGGTGTGGCAGTAAACTCCTTGGTCAGAGATGGAATGATAGACACAAGGAGAGTCTCCACAATCCTAATCATCACTTGCAGTGCACAGGTTCAGCTTACTGCCACTAAACTGAATACCTGAACACCTTGCACAGTGAGACAGGATTTAGGCAGGCAGTCTGAGAATACAGCCGCAAACCTGCTAAGTTCACAGAGTAGCAAAAGAACCCCAGCAGGTTAAACGACTGACTCCAGTCTTACTGCTAGGTCTGGATTGGCAGAGTGTAGTACCAAATCCCCAGGCCTATTTGCAGTAAGCAACAACAAATACAAAGCTGTCACAACTGAGGGCCTGAGCTGACGGGAGGCAGCCTCAGTTGTAGGGGCTGAGATGTAACGGAACCTGGGAGGTTGTATCAGACCCCTAGACATGTAAGTAACATGTAGAATAACTGCCCGAAGGCGTGACCACGACAACCAGGATAAAAGTCAATGATGTTTATTATGACAAACTCCGTAACACAGCAGCAGTAAAAGGAAACATAAAAGTCAACAGAGGATAAATACAATTCCTGGGTACTACAGGGTGGCAAGGGCCACAGGCACTGGTAGTGTGAGACAGTTCTTATAATCTTCTAGTTGGAAAGTCCTTACCAGGCCTGACTGTAGCAATGGAGAGAACCCAGGATCGTACCAGCTGATGTTCCAGGAAAGGCTGGGCTGCTGAAGGTAAAACGGCTGCTGTGGATACTGGCTGGAACCAGACTGTTGTTGGTACGGAGTGGATACTGGCTGGAACCAGTTAAATAATAAACGAACTTGAGAGCGATGAAATAATAATGAAGTTGGGGCGTGGCCTAACGTCTGCACAGCAAGGACGTGTTCCTGAAGAGCTCCGGGGCCCAGCGGTATAAAACCCCTGCAAAGTGCCTCCTGCTGCTGGCACCGGGCTTCCCCTGTCTGCCTGAGACCCCCTGGAGCCGGCCGCCGACGGTCACGGAGCCGGGGGACAGCCTGCTCTGTCCCTGCGGGTTGTGGCCTAGGCGAGCCGGAAAGCCGGGGACTGGAGTTTGGGGCCGACCCGCAAGTTGAGCTCCACGGCGCGGGTGCCCCGCGACCGGGCCGGAAACCAACAAGGGACCCCTCCTGACGTCCCCACATCTCCTACCTGCACTCCCTAGGGCCTGCTGTTCCCTGCAGCAGTAGGGGGGGCCCCCACACAGCCCCACAGAAGATAAAAGAAGGGAGAGAAGCAGCTCTGTGTGTGCTGCGGCGGCCATCTTGGATTCCGGGGACACAGTCTGGAGTAAGCTGTGCACTCCTGTGTGCAGCCCTGGATGTCAATATAACACTCAGGTAGGCTGCATTCCCTTCAGTGCACAGCCCATCCGGAATACAGTGAGTAATTACTGCTGCCACAGAAGCCATTTCTTATTTGCCCCCCTGCTCCATAGAAGCCTGTGACAGGAGTCCAGGGCCGCCATCTTGCTTCCTGGCAACCTGCCAGAGTTAAGATAAGCTGCACTATATCACACTCTCCTCACTCCTGCAGGACTATAGATTCGGACCTCACCTCCGCCCGTAGTGGAGACGACCAGAAAATGCTTTAACACCCACCATGCGTGCCCGGGCCACTATGTGAAAGGTCGGGCTGCGATCCACCCCAGATGCAGGGATAGCACCTGAAAGGGTTACGGCTCCAATACTGTGATGATCGGATCCATACATCCCCGAAACACTCTCAAGATGATATAACGCAACACAATAAACTACTACGCGTGCCATAATTAAGTAGCTGGACTTTATATATAATACTCCCTGGCACTTTACTCCCAACTCCGTTGCTGGAGTACCTAAAGCTGGCAAATCCATCCCCCTCTGGCGGCCGTTACTGTTAGCTACTTGTTCTACACTAACTGAAACCCGGAATACGTCGCAGTTTGGACCCCCGATTACTCTCTACGTACTTGCTGCGGCTTCCCCCTCCGTCCTTCGGGCTCCCTGGAGCCTGCAATACTTGTTTTCCATCCTCATAGGAACCCGGCACGGAGTAGTGGACCAACAGCCTGACCTGCCTGGATTACTCGCTCACTGTACAATCTACGGACTGTGTCCATCATCCAATAATTTTCTGATCCCTTTTCCTTTTTCTCTCCCACTCCCACCCCCCTTTTCATACATGCCATTATGTCCAAGAACAAAAAAGTAACGCAAGCCCCGACTAACTTCTTCGGCTCAAAATCTAAGGGCCCGCAGAACGCCAACATGACCTCGAGCTCCCCTCCCTCTCCGTGCTCTTCGGAAGTGGGTATCGATCCCCAGATACAGGCGGTAATGTCGAGCCTACTGGAGGGAGTGCAGTCTGCATTCAAACAGGAACTCTCGAACGCCATTGCAGAATTTAAGTCGGATCTCACAGCCCTTGGCAACCGAACAGACGCCTTGGAAACAAAGACCGACGATCTCTGCCGCTCCCAACATCGCCTTGACAGAGAGCTCACTAGGCTACACGAGGAAATGGAGACCCTTAAAGAGCGACAAGAGGACCAGGAAAATCGCTCGCGTAGAAATAATTTACGCATACGCAGTGTTCCAGAATCGGTCCTCGGCCCTTCGCTGCCGTCATTTCTGAGAGAATTCTTCATACACCTCGTACCAGACCTCACGGACGAAGAGTGTCTCTGTGACAGGGCACATAGAGCACTTCGTGCTAAACCGTCTCCTGCTCAACCGCCCAGGGATGTTATTGTCCGTTTCCATTATTTCCGCTCAAAAGAGAAAATCCTATCCTCCGTCCGAGACTCCCCAGAGATCCTGTTTAAAGGCATGCAGCTACAGATCTTTCAGGACCTGGCTCCCTCCACTATCCAAAAACGACGGGACCTCCAACCGGTCACCCGGGTCCTGCGACAGCACCAGATCAGATACAGATGGGGATTCCCCTTTCAACTCCACGTCTCGGCCAACAACGCTGTTCACTCTGTCAAGACTTTAACTCAAGGCCAGGAACTGCTTGCAAAGCTGGATCTCCTCCCTGCATCATCTGTAGCCGACATGGCGGCCTCATCATCTAAACCGCCACACTCTCAGTCCCCCCTGCCTGAATGGACAAGGGTGACACGACAACGCACTGTGGACAGCGACCCTCCCTGACCTGGTGTGACCCCCGCTACGGTTTGTCCACGAAAAATTGGTGCAGCCCTGAAACGAGCAACGGCTGCGGAAGATTTGACCTCCGTCCAAAATCTAATGTCGTAACTATTCTTTGTTATTGCTGTTATAGTTAAGTTTAATTAATTTGTACTCCTATGGTATCCCCCCCCCCTTTTTTTTTTTTTTTCTTCTTTTCTCTCTCCCCCCCCCCCCCCCCCCCCTCCCCTTTATTTTTTTTTTTTTTCCCCCCCTTAACTTTTTGTTTGTAATTTTACTGCTTGGACACAGTTCTCTGGGTTCTATATTATACTCTGTTCTTTAAAAATGAAAAATGGCCACGACCATTCTCAACCCTTGTGGCCCGGGTGACATACACCCTCTCACATGGTATCTCAGTTACCCCCCCACAATCCCTTATTGTTGCTTACATTGTTACTTATACAATTTTTTTTCCCTGCGGCCCCCGAATGGGACCCACAATTTCAGGGATGTTTCCCCGTTTGGGATTTTTCTTCTCTATGTTCTTCCCCCTCTCCCTTTTCTTGTGGCCTCTGCTTGACCTTCCCGCTCCTTTTCATGCTCTACCCAGAGGGGTGGCCTCCTCCAGGCTCAAACTGTAAGTTATTGGATCATGTTTGGCAATTTGTCATATTCCCTCACGTGAATAGCCATGTCCCTTAAAATATTTTCGGTCAATGTAAATGGCCTGAACTCCCCTAGGAAGCGTACTGTGTTTCTGAGTGCTTGCAGACGTGAGAAAGTCGACATAGCATTCCTTCAGGAAACACATCTCACCGGTTCCCACACTCAGCTTAAGGGCAAATGGTTCTCCCAGTCCTACTTTGCCTCGGCAGACTGTAAAAAACGTGGTGTGGCCATTTTAATTCGCCGCAACATCCCGTTTATCCACTCTAGGACAGTGACAGACCCAGACGGACGGTTCCTTATGGTAATGGGTACCCTCCGCTCTATGGCTCTCACCTTGGTCTCCACCTACGCCCCCAACCAAGACCAATCTCTATTTTTTGACTCTCTCTCTAAACGCCTGTCACGAGAAGCACAGGGAAGCATTATCATGGGTGGCGATTTTAATACCATAATCGACCCGTCGTTAGATAGATCCGGCCCTCCACCTCACGCTTCCATGACGACCCTACCTCGGGCCTCCCGTACACTCACCGCCACCATGAAACACCACGGCCTTTGTGACACTTGGCGTGCCCAACACCCCCACACCAAAGATTTTACCCATTTCTCAGCTCCGCACCAACACTATTCCAGGATCGATATGATTCACATCTCCTCGGCCCTCGTACCTCTGATTACTGATGCGGGCATCACGCCACTGACATGGACAGACCATGCTGGGGTCTACCTCCTCATAGATATATACCGCACGCCCCGCCGGAAATATAAATGGCGTCTTGACGACTCGCTCTTGCAACACCCCTCTGCACTAGAGGAAATTAGACTGGCAATCACACACTATTTCACCGAAAATATGTCTCCTGACATCTCACTTAATGTCCTTTGGGAAGCTCACAAAGCCACGATTCGCGGCGCTTTGCTGGCGAAATCGTCGGCGATTAGGAAAAAAAACGCGCAGGAGATCGCCTCCCTCGAATCAGAAATAGCCACCTTACTATCCAAACATAAGGCATCCCCCGACGCTTCCCTGCTCCCTCAGATCGATTCCCTCCGGGGACAACTTAACACCCTCCTTTCTAACCGCGCAGCACTAATTCTTCGGAAACTGCAGCAACGTTTTTATGATAAAATGGACAAAATAGACTCCCTACTGGCCAACAAACTACGTCGCAAGCAGGCGTTGGGCGCAATAGATAAGTTATACTCGCCACAGAGGGGAACCTATACATATGACCCTGAAGTGATGACCGAAGATTTCCGCCTGTTTTATAGTTCCCTTTATAACCTGTCTGACCTGCCCCCTCTGTCGTCTGACGAGACTGGGGGAGCACGCGCATACTTGTCTGATACCCCCCTCCCAGCCTTATCTGACACCCAGTTAGAAACCCTTAATAGTCGGATCTCGGTGGAGGAGACAATAGCCGCCATACGTTCCATGCGCTCATCAGCCGCACCAGGCCCGGATGGCTTCACAGCCCAATATTATAAACTGTTCGCGAAAGAGCTTGCCCCACACCTATCCTCCCTATTTAACGATATTCTTGAGGGAGCCTCCTTCCTGCCGGAGACGACCCGGGCCGACATAGTGGTAATCCCAAAGCCTGACAAAGACCCGACCAGTTGCTTAAATTATAGGCCAATCTCCTTATTGAATGTCGACCTGAAAATATATGCGAAAATATTAGCTAACCGTCTGGCTCCCCTGATGCCCGGTCTGGTCCACCCGGATCAGGTCGGCTTCATCCCTGGACGCCAGGCGTCTGATAACACTAGAAGGGCTATAGATCTAATTTACTCAATTCAAAAACGGAAATCTCCCTCTCTCATTCTGGCTCTTGACGCAGAGAAGGCCTTCGACCGCATCTCATGGTCCTTTGCCTTTGCGGTCCTAGACAAAATGGGATTCTCTGGAAAATTCCTAGAGGGGATTAAAGCACTCTACCGCTCCCCATCGGCCCAGGTTTTGGTTAACGGTGTCTCATCCACCAGCTTTGGGATTACCAATGGTACCAGGCAGGGATGCCCCCTCTCCCCTTTAATCTTCGCACTAATCATGGAACCCCTAGCAGCAAAGATCCGTGATAACACCACTATCCGCGGAATATCCACAGGCCTATCCGAACACAAGATAGCGTTATATGCTGATGATGTCCTGATCTCCCTCACAGACCCAGCCCAGTCCCTCCCTGCTCTCTTATCTGAGATCAGCTCGTATTCACAGTTATCTGGTTATAAAATAAATATTAATAAAACAGAGGTCCTCAACTTTCATATCCCAGCAGCTCTCAAACAAGACCTTCAAACTATCCTTCCCTGTAACTGGTACGCAAAGAAAATCAAATACCTCGGTGTGTACCTGACCCATCATCACCATCAGCTTTTCCAAGCAAACTATCCCCGCTTATTGCAGACAATCCAGGAAGATTTGCTGGAATGGTCCAGCTACTTCATCTCATGGATAGGCAGAATAAATTCCGTCAAGATGAGCGTGCTCCCTCGACTTTTGTATTTATTTCAGACTCTCCCGATTTATGTTCCTACCTACGTCTTTAAGACATTACAACGCCAATCCTCCCTTTTTATCTGGAATCATAAACGTCCCCGCGTTAGACTCAAATTGCTTCAGCGCCCCACCAGAAATGGGGGCCTGGGTATTCCGGACTTTCAGAAATATTTTTATGCTGCGCAACTCTCTCAATGTGCACAATGGTGCAACGAGGGCGGGACGCGGAAGATTTGGGTGGGGATCGAGGCAGAGGAGACAGGTCTAGCTACACTATCTTCCCTATTATGGCTCCACCGGAACCAACGCCCCCGGACAGCCCTCTCACACCCTGTAGTAAGTCGCTCGCTAGCAACATGGGACCTGACAAACAGACGGTTCAGTTTGGCCCCATACCCGTCCCCGTTAATCCCGCTCTTTCATAATCCAGCCTTCCCCCCAGGTATGTGTAGAATCTCGCATACTTCCTGGCGCTCGAGTGGTTTGCTATATGTTAACGACATCACCTCAAATGCTACCTTCCCACAATTTGCAGATGTCCGAGAAGGAACGGTAATCCCTACCTCAGACTTCTTTCGTTATCTGCAAATTCGACATTTCCACTCCACCACTACCAAAACCCTTCTCCACAGACAATTATCCCCCTTCGAATACATTAGCTGGAAACGCACCAGCACCAAGGGCCTCATCTCAGATATTTATGCTCTACTTAGCGATGACCCCACTTCACCCCGGACCCCCCATGAGTTAGCATGGGAAAAGGAGCTGGGATTTACTATAGATAATGAAGATTGGGTAGACATCTGGGATAATGCAGCCTCCAGCTCCATATGTGTGAGAATCAAAGAAAATATCTACAAATTACTATACCGCTGGTATTATGTTCCTTCCCGTCTACATACTATGTTTCCTGACACTCCAGATAGCTGCTGGAGGGGATGTACGGATGTTGGCTCATTCTTACACATATGGTGGACCTGCCCAAAAATCTTTAAAATTTGGGGTGAACTTATCACCTTGCTCTCGCGCTTATTTGACACCTCCATCCCCCCTGACCCCCAATACTTTTTGCTCCCCATGACCCTCCCTACTCTTAACAGACACCAAAACAAGCTATTTCGACATGTAGTATCGGCAATGACATGCCAAATAGCCACGGACTGGAAGAGCCCGACTCCCTCCCCAATGCCGGTGATAATCTCCCGAATTTGGTATGTCCACAAAATGGAATATATGACCGCTGTCATACGCAACACATCAAAGCAATTTGATAAAGTATGGTCCCCGTGGCTAGGCCTACAACAGGCTCCCTCCCCATTTGCAACATGACATGGCACACCGCTGATCTGCCCACCTCTTGTCTCTGAAGGCCACCCCTCCACCCCCTTCTACCCCCCTTCCTTCTTTTCTGAATTGATATGCTCTGTCCCCTCCACCTTTCTGACCCCCTCTATCCTCTCTCTGTGTATTCTTTTCTTCTTATTTCCTCCGCTAACTCTCTTTGACGGATGGCCACTCCGTTGCCGAGAGTTACCCACTTCAAATGCCTTAACTTTAATCTTTTACAAAAGAAAAAAAAAAAAAAAAGGATCCACTCAGTTGATGTAACAATTTATTGTAGCTACATTTGTTCTTTAAATGCCCATTTTGTCTGGGTGTTCTGTTATTATTGTAACCAATTTGTGATCCATCCAATAAAATGTGTTTAAAGAAATAATAATGAAGTTTGGATTTTGAGAGCGGTGAAATAATAATACCGGTGGAGAGTGGTAAACTGCAGAAAAGGACACCGGCCCTTTAAGAGAAGCTATACACTGCTGGAAGCTGGGCTGGAAGCAGGTGATTGTTTGAGAGCAGTGAAATAATAATACCGGTGGAGAGTGGTAAACTGCAGAAAAGGACACCGGCCCTTTAAGAGAAGCTATACACTGCTGGAAGCTGGGCTGGAAGCAGGTGATTGTGTAGCTGGAAACAGGTGAGTCCAGAATGGATCGGAGAGTCAGGCTACACCGCAGATGGAATGCTGGTGCGGGTCTCTATAGCAGAAGTCTAGAGACAGGAGCTGGAACTAGGTTAGACAACCAAAGCACTGACGCCTTCCTTGCTCAGGCACAGCTTACTTATACCTGCAGCAAGGAAGGGGTTGGCTAGGCAATTATGCAAATCAACAATACAGACAGCAGATTGGTGGAAATGCTCAGATGACAAAATCCAAGATGGCTGCGCCCATGCAGACACTTGGAGGGAAGTTTGGTTTGTAATCCATGTGAGAATTGAAACAGTAATGGCGACGCCGGCCACAGGAGACAGGAGACGCCAGACTGACAAGCGCACATTTAACCACGCGGGCACAGCGGAGGCCGCGGCTGATGAAATCACCACTCTGACATTCTGTATGTGGAAACTCAGGAACAGCGGGATCCGGTCCTGGAACGCTGAGCCAGCCTTAGGAGGCATCTGAAGGGTAAGTAATGGCGTCCAGATACCCGGATCGTGACAGCACCCCCCCCCCCCCTTTAGGAGTGGCCCCAGGACACTTCTTAGGCTTTAAAGGAAACTTTGCGTGGAAATTTCGGACCAAGGCAGGAGCATGGACGTCTGAGGCATTGGTCCAAGAGCGTTCTTCAGGACCATAGCCCTTCCAGTCAATGAGGTATTGTAACTGACCGTAACGGAAACGTGAGTCCAAAATCTTGGCCACCTCGTACTCGACTCCCCGTTGAGTCTGAACTTTGGGAGCTGGAGGAAGTGCGGAATGAAACCGATTCAGGATCAGCGGTTTCAACAAAGAAACATGAAATGTCCTGGGTATTTTCAAGAAGGATGGTAACTGTAATCTGTAGGCAACAGGATTGATGACTTGTTCAATCTTGAAGGGTCCGATGTAGCGAGGTGCAAATTTCATGCTGGGAACTCTCAACCTCAAATTCTTCGTGGACAGCCACACACGATCACCCACCTTGAGAGCAGGAACCGCTCTACGCTTCCTATCGGCAAACTTCTTATACCTGAATGAGGCTTTAAGCAGGGCTGCGCGGACGTTCCTCCAGTTATTTGAAAACTGACGCAAGGTGACATCCACTGCTGGAACAGAAGTTGCGGGAAGCGGTTGGAATTCTGGGACTTTAGGGTGGAATCCATAATTAATGAAGAATGGTGTAGAAGAAGATGAGGAATGGTATTGATTGTTGTGGCTGAACTCGGCCCAAGGAAGGAGTTGAACCCAGTCATCTTGAGAGGAAGACACATATATACGGAGGAAGGCCTCCAAGTCCTGATTCACCCTCTCGGTTTGACCATTGGTCTGAGGATGGTAAGCCGTGGAAAACTTTAACTTGACTTGGAGGGCTTGACACAAACTTCGCCAAAATTTGGCTACAAATTGTACTCCACGATCCGAGATGATCTCTTCAGGAAGACCGTGAAGTCGGAAGATCTCTTGTATAAACACTTGAGCCAACTTGGAAGCTGACGGAAGACCGGTGAGAGGGATGAAATGTGCCATCTTGGTGAACCGGTCAACTACCACCCAGATGGTATTAAACTTGTTGCAGATAGGTAGATCGGAAACAAAGTCCATCGACAAATGGGTCCAAGGTCGACGGGGAACAGATAATGGAACCAGTTGCCCCGCAGGTGACTGGCGGGAGACTTTGTGTTGGGCACACTTTGGGCAGGAGGCAATAAATTCCATAACGTCCTTCTTCAGAGTTGGCCACCAGTAGGACCTAGAAATAAATTCAAGGGTTTTCTGAATGCCTGTATGTCCAGCAAAACGGGAAGCATGGGCCCAATGCATGAGCTTCTTCCTTAGAACTGGCTTAACAAAACTTTTCCCTGGTGGAGGCGTAGAGTCCATCCCTACCGTGGAGAATGCCAACGGATTAATAATAGGATGCTTGTCTGCAGACTCGGACTCATTTTCTTGCTCCCATGAGCGGGAAAGGGCATCGGCCTTACGATTCTGAGAACCCGGACAGAACTGGAGTTTAAAGTCAAACCTAGAGAAGAAAAGTGCCCATCTGGCCTGACGAGGATTCAGACATTGTGCGCCTTTGAGATATAAAAGATTTTTGTGGTCGGTAAGTATGGTGATTGAGTGGGAAGCTCCCTCCAACAGGTATCTCCACTCCTCCAGAGCGAGCTTGATGGCTAGCAACTCCTGATCGCCAATGGCATAGTTGCGCTCAGCTGGGGAGAACTTCCGGGAGAAGAAACTGCAAGGATGTAGATGTCCATCTTTGGCCCTCTGGGATAACACTGCTCCTACTCCAACGGAGGAGGCATCTACCTCTAAGATAAAAGGAGAGTCGGTGTCGGGCTGTTTCAGAACTGGTGCAGAGATGAACCGTTGCTTCAGAAGGTGAAAGGCCTGTGTAGCTTCCTCGGACCACTTGGACGGATTAGCACCTTTCTTGGTTAATGCAGTGATAGGCGCCACAATGGTGGAAAAGTCTCGTATAAATTTTCTATAATAATTGGCGAACCCTAAGAACCTCTGGACCCCTTTGAGGCTTAAGGGTATAGGCCAATTCTGGATTGCTTGGAGTTTCTCAGGATCCATCTCTAGTCCGGAACCGGACACAATGTAACCTAGAAACGGAATGGTTTTAACTTCAAACACACACTTCTCCAATTTACAATAGAGGTGATTGACACGGAGACGGGAAAGAACCTCTTTTACCCAGAAACGATGATCTTCGAGATTATTAGCAAAGATGAGGATGTCGTCTAGATAAACCACGACATGGCGGTACAAGATGTCCCTGAAAATCTCATTCACGAAGTGCTGGAAGACTGCTGGAGCGTTGCTCAATCTGAAGGGCATGACGAGGTACTCATAATGTCCGTCACGGGTGTTAAAGGCGGTCTTCCACTCGTCACCCTCACGGATTCGGATGAGATTGTAGGCACCCCTCAAGTCCAGCTTTGTGAAAATAGTTGCACCACTAACTCTATCAAAGAGCTCGGTAATCAGGGGTAAAGGGTATCGGTTCTTGACGGTAATGTCGTTCAGACCTCTGTAGTCGATGCACGGACGCAGACCACCGTCTTTCTTCTTAACGAAGAAGAAGCCTGCGCCGGCTGGAGAAGAAGATGGTTGGATGAAACCCTTCGCCAGGTTCTCTTTGATGTACTCTTCCATGGAGTGTGTCTCAGGCAGAGACAACGGATAAGTTCGGCCTCGCGGTGGAACCTTCCCTGGAATGAGGTCGATTGGGCAGTCCCATTCTCTATGAGGAGGAAGGATATCAGCAGAGGCTTTACTGAACACATCCGTGAAGTCTTGATATGGAGGAGGCGGAACATCAGATGACCTGGGGAAGGAAGAACAAACAGGAAGAACTTTGGCTAAACAAGTCTCAGCACAGGAGGGACCCCATGCCAGTATTTGCGTAGTCGTCCAGTCAATTGATGGGTTGTGGAGACGGAGCCATGGAAGGCCTAAAACCACTGGATGTGTGGCTCTTGGAATCACTAAAAAAGAAATATACTCAGAATGAAGAACTCCCACTCTCAGACGAACTGGAAGAGTCCTTAAGGAAATGACTGCGTCAAAAATCTTGCTGCCATCCACGGCAGTCAAAGAGATGGACGAGGACAGTCTCTCGGTGGGTAGGGACCACCGTTTAACATAAGCTTCGGTTATGAAATTCCCAGCTGCTCCGGAATCAAGGAGGGCAATGACGTTCCTGTAACGTTGAGCAATATGGAGCGACACTGGGAGGTTACAGTCATGAGGAGATGGAGAGGAGATCATTACTCCTAGCCGGCCCTCTCCTTGGCGAGCTAGGATCTGGAGTTTCCCGGACGTTTGGGACAGGCATTGATAGTGTGCGACGGAGCTGCACAGTAGAGACAGACTCAGAGAGACGTCTTCGGCGCTCAGCGGGAGATAGACGGGAATGACTAATTTGCATAGGCTCATCCTTGGATGGAGATGGTTGACGAGGAGGAGGAGGAGCAGAAGATTTAGGAGTAGATGATCTTCCTCGCTCGGTTGCTCTCTCTCTGAAACGTTGATCAACCTTCGTGCAAAGAGAAATTAGCTCATCCAACTTAGAGGGCAAGTCTCTGGTAGCTAACTCATCCTTGATGCGTTCTGATAAGCCATGCCAGAATGCAGC
This sequence comes from Pseudophryne corroboree, assembly GCF_028390025.1. Taxonomy (NCBI): domain Eukaryota; kingdom Metazoa; phylum Chordata; class Amphibia; order Anura; family Myobatrachidae; genus Pseudophryne; species Pseudophryne corroboree. The sequence goes on along the minus strand of NC_086445.1, from coordinate 449,373,047 downwards.
ATACAGGGCCTCGTCGTTCCATGCCAGTTCGGATGCCAGGATTTTAAACTGTATAAGATACTGTCCCACAGTACGTGTTCCCTGGCGTAAACGGAGAATCTCAGATGAAGCAGATGTTATCCGGCCTGGCTCGTCGAAGATGCGCCTGAATGTAGCTACAAAGTCAGTATAGGAGGATAGCAGGGGATCAGACTTCTCCCATAAAGGTGATGCCCAGTCAAGGGCTGAGCCACTTAGAAGGGAGATGATATAGGCAATTTTGGTACGGTCACTGAAGAAATTGCCAGGTAGAAGCTCAAAGTGGATTTCACATTGATTGAGAAATCCCCTGCAGAACCTTGGAGATCCATCAAATTTTGCTGGCGTTGGAAGATGAAGATGTGGACTGGAAATGGGTAAGGTGGGTGGGGTTACAGCTGGTGTCACTGTAGTGGACGCACCGGACGTGCCAGGTCCACGGAGGGTCGTTTGAATCCCATCCAGCCGTGTAGAGAGATCCTGGAGACAGCGGATGATGTGGCCCTGTGCAGCCTCCTGATGTTCAAGTCGGGCTGCCAGTTCTTGCATCGGCCTGGCCGCTTGATACTGGTCTCCGGCTGGATTCATTAGGTCAGTGCTTACTGTCACAACTGAGGGCCTGAGCTGACGGGAGGCAGCCTCAGTTGTAGGGGCTGAGATGTAACGGAACCTGGGAGGTTGTATCAGACCCCTAGACATGTAAGTAACATGTAGAATAACTGCCCGAAGGCGTGACCACGACAACCAGGATAAAAGTCAATGATGTTTATTATGACAAACTCCGTAACACAGCAGCAGTAAAAGGAAACATAAAAGTCAACAGAGGATAAATACAATTCCTGGGTACTACAGGGTGGCAAGGGCCACAGGCACTGGTAGTGTGAGACAGTTCTTATAATCTTCTAGTTGGAAAGTCCTTACCAGGCCTGACTGTAGCAATGGAGAGAACCCAGGATCGTACCAGCTGATGTTCCAGGAAAGGCTGGGCTGCTGAAGGTAAAACGGCTGCTGTGGATACTGGCTGGAACCAGACTGTTGTTGGTACGGAGTGGATACTGGCTGGAACCAGTTAAATAATAAACGAACTTGAGAGCGATGAAATAATAATGAAGTTTGGATTTTGAGAGCGGTGAAATAATAATACCGGTGGAGAGTGGTAAACTGCAGAAAAGGACACCGGCCCTTTAAGAGAAGCTATACACTGCTGGAAGCTGGGCTGGAAGCAGGTGATTGTTTGAGAGCGGTGAAATAATAATACCGGTGGAGAGTGGTAAACTGCAGAAAAGGACACCGGCCCTTTAAGAGAAGCTATACACTGCTGGAAGCTGGGCTGGAAGCAGGTGATTGTGTAGCTGGAAACAGGTGAGTCCAGAATGGATCGGAGAGTCAGGCTACACCGCAGATGGAATGCTGGTGCGGGTCTCTATAGCAGAAGTCTAGAGACAGGAGCTGGAACCTGGAAGACAACCACAGGAGAGAGACAAACTGGAACTAGGTTAGACAACCAAAGCACTGACGCCTTCCTTGCTCAGGCACAGCTTACTTATACCTGCAGCAAGGAAGGGGTTGGCTAGGCAATTATGCAAATCAACAATACAGACAGCAGATTGGTGGAAATGCTCAGATGACAAAATCCAAGATGGCTGCGCCCATGCAGACACTTGGAGGGAAGTTTGGTTTGTAATCCATGTGAGAATTGAAACAGTAATGGCGACGCCGGCCACAGGAGACAGGAGACGCCAGACTGACAAGCGCACATTTAACCACGCGGGCACAGCGGAGGCCGCGGCTGATGAAATCACCACTCTGACATTCTGCATGTGGAAACTCAGGAACAGCGGGATCCGGTCCTGGAACGCTGAGCCAGCCTTAGGAGGCATCTGAAGGGTAAGTAATGGTGTCCAGATACCCGGATCGTGACAAAAGCTACACAGTACTGGCTAACTTTCAGGAACTGACTAACCAACAAAGATTCAGCAGCATCTGCTTAACCTGAGAAGAGGCCTTTTAAAGCAGGTGCTGTCCACGCCCCACTCAGACCTCACAGACTGTGAGCACAAAAACCAGCACCGGATCCCCTGCCGTGCACAGAGCCTGTAACCACTGCACAGCAAAAGACCCGAACCGGAGTATCAGCTGCGCTCAGGTTACTCCGCTAGCACTTGTCTCCCGGTTGCCATGACGACGTGGCAGCACAGGGCAGGAGACCCTAACAGTTGCAGAGGGAAATGGCGCCGGAGAGCCGCTGGATCCGCTCAGTGGGAAGCCCCGCCCCTTATAATGGTGCTCGGCTTACCGCATTATTTTATACTGGCCCTGAGGTAATTTTTACCTAAGTATAGAAATGCTTGTTAGCAGTGTTTGGCCAGTGTGGGTATCTGGAGTGGCCCAGCACTCCCCTTACAGCGGGACCTTCCGCAGCGTGTGTCCTTCTGAGCCTTCCTGGAGGGCAGCCTGCACTCAGTGCTGCGCTCCTACCCTATTGCCGCCATTCCCGCCGGCGACCTGCTAACTGGGATGCCGGCGCTGTACTCACCACTCTTCAATCTTCAGACTCTGTTAGAGGGTGGCGGCTTGCTGCGGGAGGGTACGCTGCACCATGGTGTGGCTTGCGAATAACTCTCTCAGGAGCTCAGTGTCCTGTCACCAGAGAAACGGGACCATTAACTATCAGGAAGTTGGGCTGTTCTCCCCCCTAAGTCCCATGAAGCAGTCAGGCTGTTGCCTAAACAACTCTGACTAAAAAAACAAACATTGAAAATAAAAGTAGAGAACTGTTCAGGAGCTTTCCAAAGCATGACTGGCTCCTCTGGGCACATTTTCTAAACTGAGTCTGGTAGGAGGGGCATAGAGGGAGGAGCCAGCCCACACTATTGATTTCTTAAAGTGCCCATGGCTCCTAGTGGACCCGTCTATACCCATACTTGCCTACCTGACCCTCTCCATGAGGGAGAAAATGCTCTGTTCCTGGACCTTCCTGGTAATGTATGATTGCCATCACCTGTGGTGAGCTAGTTAATTGATAAGAAAGGCGTTTCACCACAGGTGATGGCAATCATACATTACCAGGCAAGTCCAGGAACAGAGCATTTTCTCCCTCATGGAGAGGGTCAGGTAGGCAAGTATGTCTATACCCCATGGTACTAATGTGGACCCCAGTATCCTCTAGGACGTAAGAGAAACACCAGTTTAGTGTGAGAAAGTGGGTGTATTCTGGCGCTCTCCAGAGATTAGCTTTGATGATCACTTTGAGGTATTATCTCAAAACAAAGGTAAATTAGCATAACCTATTACTACCTGAGAAAGTAAAAGGAATACCATCTGTTGCATAGCAGCCACTGATGGACAGTGATGAGATCCTGTCTTGTGCTACATTACATCGGAAATACGGTGACTCTGATACCTTGAAGCACTTTACCAGACTACACTTACATAGATTAGACCGTGTTCTGTTTTTAGGGGTTTTTATTTTTGCGATAATATCAACGATCACTGAACCAAATCTCTGGAGAGCACATAAATGCACCCAATACACTCAGATTTCTGAGGAGCTTGTGGGTTTAGCTCCCATCTAATAACTGAAAATCCACTAATCCACTACGGCCCTCCTTGGTGGAGGTCTACTACACCTGTACTGTTCACTATTTAGGTGTGAGCATGGCGGCATTGGACCACTTACATACAGTATGTTGTTTATTAATAGGAATGAGTCAGAAACTTGGAGAAAGGTGATGGGGGGTCAAAGGGGACACCTGTATCGGGCCCGATGGTCCAGAGGTGCCTTACGGATACACCACTTAGTGTCATGCAAGGATGTGAGACATCTTATCCAGATAGGGCAGTGAGCTATAGGCGGTGTGGGCACAGCTGCAGAATGACAGGAGCCTCCCACACACAGTGACTGTGTGGTGCAAGTGTGCACCCGCTCCTCCGGGTCCAGCTCTGTTGCAGGCAGTTACTGTATGTGATATGGCAGCAGCTTCGCTGGTCAGGATTCCTGTGCCCCAGGCTGGCCTCGTCTGGTGGGGTGTGAGGGCCGCATGGTACCTGCTGTGCAGTGTGAGGGTCTGGATACTGGGTAGTGCAGCGCAGGTAAGTCTCTCACGGGGTAAGAGTGGATTGGTGAGGGGATACAGGGCTTTGGGATAGGGTGGGGCAGCTGGGAATGCAGCATGGAGTCATTGGGGAGAGACAGACTGTGGGATGTGTGGAAAGAAGGAGAGATGGAGACACAGACTGTGGCATGTGTGGCGGAGAAAGGATGAGATATACATATTTATATATGTTTATAAATATTTTATTAACAGTTTCTTATATAGCACAGCAAATTCTGTTGCACTTCAATCTATCTATCTATCTATCTATCTATCTATCTATCTATCTATCTATCTATCTAGATATATATATATATATATATATAAATATATATAGATATATATATAGATATATCTATATCTATCTATCTATATATATATATATATATATATATATATATATATATATATATAAAATGTGAGGGCAGGCAGCTGGTACAGGTGGTCTCTCCCCAAGGCAAGGTGGTGTTCACGCTTCCGCTGGTCTTATCTGCAAAGAAAATAGTTTTGAGTCATATTAAACACACTGCATCATTTATTTTCTACCTAAGCAAAAGTAATACTGTTTCTCTGGATATTATTTTTCTCCACATGTAGCAATATATAAATGGACATGTAATACATTGCTTCCCCTAGCAGTTGTATTTGATGTGTTACATGTCAGTTTAAAGTTTTCCACATTTGTACAATAGACTAATGAATATCTATGCTACATATACATATTACATGGAGATAAAATACATATATAAACCTTCACTAATTCTTCCCTTAGCAATCTGATGAAACTAGATCAGCTAGTGAAGTATAACTCTAATTGTTATGCACCCTCTGATGTTAATTGTGTGTACATATCGGAGATACCTGCTGCGATCCCTCCATGGTACATCTGGGGCATCCTTAATATTTGTGGGTGTTCTCTGATCATGGCTGTTGTCAGGGGATATCCCACGAATATTGAATGCTAAATCTGTACCTTGGTAACTTTTGGAGGAATTTCAGACAGGTTACATAGAGTTGTAAATAACAAATTGGAGATACATTGGATGTAATGGACAAAATTCTATAACTTAGAGGTGGATTACCAACTGCTGTTCTTCTATACACAAGATCCCTATTGCATATAGAGACTAGCTACTAATAAGATTAACCCACCTTATTATATACCTGTTCAGCATGTCTAAGCAATCGGGTAACAATAGTAGGAGATGGGACACTGCTGAGTGTTTGAGCTCATGTCCAGCATTGGACCTTGCCCTCAGATCTCATCAAACTGCTCCCTCTATACAGTACATATAGGTTACACGTACTGTATACTGATAAAGAATAAACCCTGCCTTACACTTGCCCATACCTCCCAACATACCTGTCCCAAGAACCAGGACCCTGTGTGCGCAAAAGGTGAGTGCATCTGATAAAAGGGCAGAGCCTAGTGAGGAAAGGGGGTGGAGCCTTGCAGCACCCCTATTTGTATTACTGTGAGGGCGTGCTTAGTACTCACAGATGGAGGACAATTGGAAAGTATGTACCTTCCTGACATTCAGCTCCCAATAACATGTGTATACATTTTATTCTTTCATTAGGGAAGCACTTTATAGAAGTGTCTTACAGTATAAAGTATAATTATTGTGTGTTAGCGTAAGACACCACCATTGTTAGAAGGTGCCTCTGGAAGATGCCTCTCTCTTTAGTACTGAGCTAATAAGCAGGGAACAGTATTATTACCTATTCCGGAAGCGCCTGCCTTAGATGGTACGTCCTTTCTCTCCTCCGGTGGTGCCAGCCTTCTTTTCTTATCACCTGATAAGTACAATGTAAATGTTATTCTATATTTATCCAATACACATAGGGGCTGATGCAGAGCTGAAGACTGTGCGCAGAGCATATGTTGTATGTTATCTCACTGCACATGTTCCATGACAAAGCGTACACAGCTATGGGCAATGCAGTGTCATACCATCTCAGACACATCGCCACTTGTGTCGAGTTGGCGGCATAAGGCATTCTCCTATAGGCTCATAGAGGGAGTTACAATGCATTGCTGGCTATACAGAGCTGTGCGCACACCTAAGTACACCTGTTCTCTGACGGATCTTTTGTACCGGGTATAGTGCTGGCTCATATGCAGACTGATAATGAAGCTGGCTATAGTACCAAGCGTATGGATAGGGGCAGGGCGGTCACAAAGATGTGTATAACTCTGCATATGGGATATTATTGGTATCAGTGGCCCAGTCTATGGTCAGTATACTGCTGTGATGCAGGTAGGCAACTATGAGCCAAAGGAAACTGTTGGCATGCACCTTGTCACCAGCAGAGCCACCCAAAATATCCTAAGGATCCAGGTGACAGTGCATGCGTGACCTGAGCTCACACATGCTGCAACCACAGGACAGTCAGTGCTGAGGCATCAGAGGAATCAGATTGAATACCTATTTGCAATCTGCCACTCACATAGGAGAAAGTTGAGCTCTGAGGACCAACACCATCCCCATCAGGCCCATTATAATGAATGGGCCTGTTACAAAAGACATACAGAAACTGGAGTTTCCGCACATGTAACAGACCCGTTACTGATAATGAATAGACAAAGATTCCAATCATCACAAAGATGTATCTGTAGCAGCTTATTGCAGAAAGTGTTTTCTTTTTCTGAAATCAAGCATTTTATACCATCCTCTAAGGCTCCTGATGTGCCCCTGACTGGTGTAACTACATCTCTTACCTCCCTTGTTACTCAGTGATTTATGTCACATGTAGTAATCCCACTATCTGACCCATTATAGGCCCTCATTCCGAGTTGTTCGCTCGCTAGCTGCTTTTAGCAGCATTGCAAACGCTAGGCCACCGCCCTCTGGGAGTGTATCTTAGCTTAGCAGAATTGCTAATGAAAGATTAGCATTTCTGCTATTAAATATTTCCCTGCAGTTTCTGAGTAGCTCCAGACCTACTCCTAGATTGCGTTCACTGCAGACTGTTTGGTTCCTGGTTTGACATCACATACACGCCCTGCGTTCGACCAGCCAATCCCCCGTTTCCCAGCCACTCCTGCGTTTTCGTCTGGCACGCCTGCGTTTTTTAGCACACTCCCGGAAAATGCTCAGTTACCACCCAGAAACACCCACTTCCTGTCAATCACTCACCGATCAGCAGAGCGACTGAAAAGCGTTGCTCGGCCCTGTGTAAAATTGCATAGTGTTGTGTGAAAGTACTTAGCGCATGCGCCCTGTGACCCATACACATGCGCAGAACTGCCGGTTTTTAGCCTGATCGCAATTTTGCTAAAAGCGGCAGCGAGCGAACAACTCGGAATGACCACCATAGTTCTGATCTGTCAAGCAAAAGCTTATTTGTAAAAACATGAAAATAAATACTTACAGGGACAGTCCTTATCATTCCTGGCCAGGAGAGGTCCGGCGTCCCGCTTTCTCTTCCCTCCTGTCATTGCAGAATAGACATTGCATATTTTAAGTTAGAGAAATTTCGTTTTAGAACAGATACATAATCATATAATAGTATAGTATTTTTTGTATGAACATGTAAATATTTATAAGGTTCCACTATTGGTTCATTGTTGTAGACTTTGGGGGTACCCAATTAGCCATGATAATGTGGTTTTGCGATATTTTATTGCATCTGTGATAACTTGGTATCCAATTAGCTGTGAAAAGCTATAGGCAAAAAGTCTCTATAGGGTTTATCACAAATTTCTCTTCACCATCTCTGAGCAGGGGATAAGTAGTGCAAAATCCCTATTTTAAGGTAAAATGTCAGGATTTGGTTTCGAACTCCTGGAACACCTCCCTGAATGACTAATTAGGCGTTTAGATATTTTCAATAATTTTTAAATCACCAATAATGACATACTTTTTGGGGTCAAAAATGAAAAGTTATAAAAATTGGGGTACAAGGTATGGAACAGGTATATTAGGGTGGTTTATGAGTGTATCAAGTGTTTTTAGACTTGCAGGTGGGAGTAATCAGTCCATTTTCACTTTTTTTTAAGTCCTCTACAATGACCCAAAAATAAACTTAATACCCATTTTTTATGTACCCCAGATTTAATAAGAGCACTTATTTTGCTGTACAAAAAAATAGCTTTCTATAATTTTTTTCACATAAAAAAAAAAAATGCATATAACAGCCATTTGAGCCAATTTAATTACACCAAATAGTGTTATTATGGCCACTAATAGACTTCTATAATATTTTCCTATATTAGTTTGGCTTCTTGGAGGTGTACAGGTAGATTTCCCCATTTCTCCTATACTTATCTCTGATTTTGCTGGCTAGAATTAGGCGAATCCTGTTATCACCATTTTGGAATATGATAAGTGCTATAAACAGGAGCGCACAGGCTGCAATAAGCTAATAGGTGATAGGTGTGATAACTTTAACCGCGAGTGCTATATAACCTCTAGCTCATCTTCCTACTCAGTGGTAATGAGTGGTAACCCCAGAGGTGAGTGCGGTGCACAGGGCAGTGGTGAGGAGATGGCACACAGGTGAACGCATATGTTTGATATGTGAACAGAATGCCGACATTGTCATACTATCAACATTGAAAATGTAGACAGAATGTTAATAACCAATTTCTGGGTTATATTTAAACTGCTGTCAGGGTTAAGGTTATTTTGATAACTCTATTGAAAATCAGATTGTCAACATGCTAACTCACAATGTCAACATACTGGCTCTATCAGCATTATGTCAGTGTCAACATTTGACTTGTCAACATCCCATCAATGTCGATAGTCTGACCATGTCATTATTAAGATTATAGAAGTGTCTTACAGTATAAAGTATAATTATTGTGTGTTAGCGTAAGACACCACCATTGTTAGAAGGTGCCTCTGGAAGATGCCTCTCTCTTTAGTACTGAGCTAATAAGCAGGGAACAGTATTATTACCTATTCCGGAACCGCCTGCCTTAGATGGTACGTCCTTTCTCTCCTCCGGTGGTGCCAGCCTTCTTTTCTTATCACCTGATAAGTACAATGTAAATGTTATTCCATATTTGCTCCTACACACATAGGCGCTGATGCAGAGCTGAAGTCTGTGCACAGAGTATATGTTGCATGTTATCTCACTGCGCATGTTCCATGACAAAGCGTACACAGCTATGGACAATGCAGAGTCATACCATCTCAGACACATCGCTACTTGTGTAGAGTTGGCGGCATTAGACATTCTCCTATAGGCTTATAGAGGGAGTTACAATGCATTGCTGGCTATACAGAGCTGTGCGCACACCTAAGTACACCTGTTGTCTGACGGATCTTTTGTACCGGGTATAGTGCTGGCTCATATGCAGACTGATAATGAAGCTGGCTATAGTACCAAGCGTATGGATAGGGGCATGGCGATCACAAAGATGTGTATAACTCTGCATATGGGATATTATTGGTATCAGTGGCCCAGTCTATGGTCAGTATACTGCTGTGATGCTGGTAGGCAACTATGAGCCAAAGGAAACTGTTGGCATGCACCTTACCACCGGCAGAGCCACCCAAAATATCCTAAGGATCCAGGTGACAGTGCATGTGTGACCTGAGCTCACACATGCTGCAACCACAGGACAGTCAGTGCTGAGGCATCAGAGGCATCAGATTGAATACCTATTTGCAATCTGCCACTCACATAGGAGGAAGTTGAGCTCTGAGGACCAACACCATCCCCATCAGGCCGATTATAATGAATGGGCCTGTTACAAAAGACATACAGAAACTGGAGTTTCCGCACATGTAACAGACCCATTACTGATAATGAATAGACAGAGATTCCAATCATCACAAAGATGTATCTGTAGCAGCTTATTGCAGAAAGTGTTTTCTTTTTCTGAAATCAAGCATTTTATACCATCCTCTAAGGCTCCTGATGTGCCCCTGACTGGTGTGACTACATCTCTTACCTCACTTGTTACTCAATGATTTATGTCACATGTAGTAATCCCACTATCTGACCCATTATAGTTCTGATCTGTCAAGCAAAAGCTTATTTGTAAAAACATGAAAATAATACTTACAGGGACAGCCTGACTTATCCCTGGAGAGGCGTGGTCCGGCGTCCATCTTCCTCTTCTCTCCTGTCATTACAGAATAGACATTGCATATTTTAAGTTAGAGATATTTCATTTTAGTACAGATATATAATCATATAATAGTATAGTATTTTTTGTATGAACATGTAAATATTTATAAGGAGTCTACGCCCAGCATACCGACGCCGGGATTCCAACCACCGGCATGCCAGCAGTGGGGTGAGTGCAAAAGAGCACCTTGCGAGCTCGCTGCGCTCGCCACACTGCGGGCACGGTGGTGTTCTACGTACGTCATGCTATTTATTTCCCCTCCAGGAGTGTCGTGGACCCCCCAAGAGGGAGAATCGTTGTTAATATGTCGGTTGTCGGGATGCCAGCGCCGGTATGCTGAGCGCCGGGATCCTGACAGCCGGCATATTAAACGCTTCCCATTTATACGCTTTCAGTATCGGTTCATTGTTGTAGACTATGGGGCTACCCAATTAGCCACGATAATGCGGTTTTGCGATATTTTATTGCTTTTGCGATAATTTGGCATTCAGTTGGCTGCAAAAAGTTATAGGCTAAAAGTCTCTATAGGATTTGTCGCAAATTTCTCTTCACCATCTCTGAGCAGCGGATAAGTAGTGCAAAATCCCTATTTTCAGGTAAAATGTCAGGATTTGGTTTAGAACTCCTGGGACACCCCTATGAATAACTGATTAGGCACTTAGATATTTTCAATTATTTTTAATTGGTCAATAATGACATAATTTTTGGGGTCAAAAATGTAAAGTTATGGAAATTGGGGTACAAGGTATGGGACAGGTATATTGGGGGGCTTTATGAGTGTAACAAGTGTTTTTAGACTTGAGGGTGGGAGCAAACGGTCTGTTTCCAAAAAAAATCTTAAAGTCCTCTAAAATGCTGATCATCAGATGATGTAAATGAATGGACCTATATGCATGTTTGATGACAAGCATTCACTTTAATAAATGCTGATTTTGCCTGCAGCTTGTTCATAAGGGGCATATTAATCAATTATCAGGTTTTAGACCCAATAATTGTAAGGTTTTATTGTTGTTATTTTGCGGCAAGAAGACATTAAGTTTTACCCAATTGTACTTATATACACATGCCGAATTTGTTTTAAAACAGGAAAATTATACTTACAGGGAAGCTCCTTGGGGTAAATTTACTAAGATTCGTATTTTCCGAAAAAAGGTCAAAGTTCAATCACGAATGACATCGACAGTGTAAAACTGCAACTTTTTGAATGGATTACGACTAATTTACTAAGCTGTCGTATTCGTGTTTTTCTTTGCTTCCGATGTCGATGTCATTCGTGTTTTTTTACCTAATTTAACGGCAGTGATTAGCAAAACACTGCCGTTTTTTTTTACAATCAATCTCGGCCGGATTTGTGTGATCCGTGCTGGGGTTTTTTTTTTTTTTTTTAAAATAAACAATGTAATTTTTTTAAAAAAAATGCGTGGGGTCCTCCCTCCTAAGCATAACCAGCCTCGGGCTCTTTGAGCCGATCCTGGTTGCAGAAATATGTGGAAAAAAATGACAGGGGTTCCCCCATATTTAAGCAACCAGCATCGGGCTCTGCGCCTGGTCCTGGTCCCAAAAATACGGGGGACAAAAAGAGTAGGGGTCCCCCGTATTTTTAAAACCAGCACCGGGCTCCACTAGCTGGACAGATAATGCCACAGCCGGGGGTCACTTTTATACTGCGCCCTGCGGCCGTGGCATCAAAAATCCAACTAGTCACCCCTGGCCGGGGTACCCTGGGGGAGTGAGGACCCCTTCAATCAAGGGGTCCCCCCCCCCCCAGCCACCCAAGGGCCAGGGGTGAAGCCCGAGGCTGTCCCCCCCCATCCAATGGGCTGCGGATGGGAGGGCTGATAGCCTTTGTTGAAAAATAAAAGATATTGTTTTTAGTAGCAGTACTACAAGTCCCAGCAAGCCTTCCCCGCATGCTGGTACTTGGAGAACCACAAGTACCAGCATGCGGCGGAAAAACTGGCCCGCTGGTACCTGTAGTACTATTACTAAAAAATTACCCAAAAAAACACAAGACACACACACCGTGAAAGTATAATTTTATTACATACATACACACATACATACATACTTACCTTAAGTTCCCACGCAGGTCGGTCCTCTTCTCCAGTAGAATCCAAGGGGTACCTGTTGAAAAAATTATACTCACGAGATCCAGTGGTCCAGGCTCCTCGGCAAATCCAGGGTTAATCCACGTACTTGAATAAAATAAAAAAAACGCTGTCACGACCACGAACTGAAAGGTGACCCATGTTTGCACATGGGTCACCTTGCCCCGAATGCCAGAAACCCACTTTGCCTTCTGGCTAAGTGGGTTTCTTCAGCCAATCAGGGAGTGCCACGTTGTAGCACCCTCCTGATCAGCTGTGTGCTCCTGTCCTCACTGACAGGCAGCACGCGGCAGTGTTACAATGTAGCGCCTATGCGCTCCATTGTAACCAATGATGGGAACTTTCTGCTCAGCGGTGACGTCACTTTAGGTCAACCGCAGGGCAGAAAGTTCCCATCATTGGTTACAATGTAGCGCATAGGCGCTACATTGTAACACTGCCGCGTGCTGCCTGTCAGTGAGGACAGGAGCACACAGCTGATCAGGAGGGTGCTACAACGTGGCACTCCCTGATTGGCTGAAGAAACCCACTTAGCCAGAAGGCAAAGTGGGTTTCTGGCATTCGGGGCAAGGTGACCCATGTGCAAACATGGGTCACCTTTCAGTTCGTGGTCGTGACAGCGTTTTTTTTATTTTATTCAAGTACGTGGATTAACCCTGGATTTGCCGAGGAGCCTGGACCACTGGATCTCGTGAGTATAATTTTTTCAACAGGTACCCCTTGGATTCTACTGGAGAAGAGGACCGACCTGCGTGGGAACTTAAGGTAAGTATGTATGTATGTGTGTATGTATGTAATAAAATTATACTTTCACGGTGTGTGTGTCTTGTGTTTTTTTGGGTATTTTTTTAGTAATAGTACTACAGGTACCAGCGGGCCAGTTTTTCCGCCGCATGCTGGTACTTGTGGTTCTCCAAGTACCAGCATGCGGGGGAGGCTTGCTGGGACTTGTAGTACTGCTACTAAAAACAATATCTTTTATTTTTCAACAAAGGCTATCAGCCCTCCCATCCGCAGCCCATTGGATGGGGGGGGGACAGCCTCGGGCTTCACCCCTGGCCCTTGGGTGGCTGGGGGGGGGGGACCCCTTGATTGAAGGGGTCCTCACTCCCCCAGGGTACCCCGGCCAGGGGTGACTAGTTGGATTTTTGATGCCACGGCCGCAGGGCGCAGTATAAAAGTGACCCCCGGCTGTGGCATTATCTGTCCAGCTAGTGGAGCCCGGTGCTGGTTTTAAAAATACGGGGGACCCCTACTCTTTTTGTCCCCCGTATTTTTGGGACCAGGACCAGGCGCAGAGCCCGATGCTGGTTGCTTAAATATGGGGGAACCCCTGTCATTTTTTTCCACATATTTCTGCAACCAGGATCGGCTCAAAGAGCCCGAGGCTGGTTATGCTTAGGAGGGGGGACCCCACGCAATTTTTTTTAACAACAAAAAACACTTTCCCACCCCTTCCCATTGATATACATGCACGGATCTCATGGATCCCTGCATGCATCTCAAATCACGAATAAAAAAAGCAGGTCTGTTTTTTTTTAGGACTTTTTTGCGAATTGTAATTTTTCACGGCAGTGTTTTGTGTTTTTTTGCTTAGTAAATGACCGAGATTCGTATCTAAACAGGCGTAATTTGACCGATGGTGTATTCATTCGTAATTTTTTACCTGAACTAGCAAAAAATTACGAATGCCCTCATCACTGCCGTGATTAGTGTTTAGTAAATGACCGAGATTGACCGAGATGACACTTTGAAGAAAAAACGGCATCTCGGTCAAAATCGGGAGCTTAGTAAATATACCCCCTTGTCTTTGGCCAGACAGGGCCCCTGGCATCGCTTCCTCTTCTCACCTGTCATTGCAGAATGGACATTGTATATTACAAGGTGGATTTATTTCATTTTATTCTTAGTACAGATATATAATTATATAATAGCATAGTATTCTTATTATGAACATTTAGGTCTTTTTTTGTATGAATGCGGTAAATATATGTATATTGGCGCTGTTGGTTCAGTGTTGAAGGCTAAGCCATGAATTACTGGCAAATCCTCCATAGATGAGGGAAGACAGTCCATCTCCTCCCAACCTGATTGCTATGTAACCTCTAGCTTCATCTTCCTACTCAGTGCTGACCTTGGAAATTAGACCCCCAGAGGTGAGTGGGGTCACTAAGGCAGCAGTGAGGAGATGGCACACATGTCCCAGAAGTGAGTGTGGTCCCTGGGGCAGCAGTGAGATGGCACACATGTCCAAGAGGTGAGTGAGGTACCCTGGGCAGTGGTGCGCAGATTGCACCCAAGTCCCAGAGGTGATTGGGGTCCTGGGGCAGCAGTGAGATGACACACAAGCCCCAGAGGTGAGTGGGGTCCCGGGGTAGCGGTGAAAAGATGGCACATGGGTCTCAGAGGTGATTGGGGTCCTGGGGCAGCAGTGAGATGACACACAAGCCCCAGAAGGGAGTGGGGTCCCAGGGCAGCTGGGTGAAATGAGTGCCCACCCCCTCACTCGGCACACATCGCGCTGTGCTGAGCGGGAGGAGAGATGTGTGCTGAGCAGTCTGTGACTGATCACTCCGCATACATCTAAAGACATGTGTACTGGCCTTAAGTGGTCTAACATTTGAGCCTCAGCTGGTGGTGGAAAGAGTGTTAAAAAGCACCTAAACTGAATTACACACTATCAAAACATCTGAAGTACCTGGGGACATATATAGACCTCTGGCCCCCAGCTGCTTACTTAAAACTTTAATTCCACAAGAGTGGGTGTATGTGGTATTCATTCCCCCTGCCCCCATCCCTGATAATCTGGTTAGTTCCTCTTCTGTTCTCAGGGGGTGATCCTATTAGCCACAATGATAATAGGGTAATATGTTCGATCCCTTAGTCTCCGCTTCTGATCATAACCTCCTGTGTCTCCCTTTCTTATTCCACAGCCTAGTTTACCAAAATTGATCAGATGTACAATATTGTTATTGAATGTACTCCCTCTCCTTTAGAATGCGTGTGTGTGTGTGTGTGTGTGTGTGTGTGTGTGTGTGTGTGTGTGTGACTGTGAGTGCGTGTGTTGGCATTAAAATCTTGTGTGTTTTTGTGCTAAAACTAGGTAGGAAGCAGCAGAGTCTGACACCTGTCCTGAGTCTGGCAAATATTCCTGCTTTTGGGAAGCTGTGTCCTGACTGTAGGGACTACTATGAGTGATGTCCCACTTTACCCTGCTCTGTCAATCCACCCCTACCAGCAGCAAATAACGTGCTGTACTATCTGGTGATAGAATAATACTGCATTACACAGCAGCATCACACTACTCCTCCATTATGTGGGAGGCCTGTGTATAGCGTTGGAGCTGTCATTAGTGGGCAGAGTCAGTGGTACTGACTCTATTCCTTTCCACGTGGAGCAGCAGGAGTTGCAGCTGCTGTGAAGGCCACAGCTTCCCTCTACCAATCATGCAGCTGGTGGGAACCTGCGGTGTGGGGAGGGCCTTGGGTTACAGGTGATAATGATAGAATGGTGGGGGAGCATATGTGACATGGGGTGAGTGGGGAGGGCATATGGCACACATTCCCACCTTGTCACAGATGATGGTGCTGAGGCCCAAGCACTTCTCATACACAGTTACACTACATTAATAAAACATCCATTCACCTCTAGCATAGAAGTGACCTAGAAAGTGCACCTATGGATAGTCATGTTTTGTTATATCTATACAAACATACTGTGATAAACGGCATACTTACCACTGGAGGGTGAAGAGGAGCTTGGATGGCTCGAGTTCTTGTTCACCTAAAATGAAAATATGGTCTTTATACAAGATCAAATTAATAGTCTCATTAAGACAGATCATTATAATAGATTTACATTTTTTTTATTTAGTAATAGTCTGAATTGTTTTGCATTGTATAGTAAGAAGTGAGGCTATACCTACTCTGCATCCCTAGACCCAATCACAATGCTGCCTCCTTTAGTCCAGATTCCTTAAGCACTGCCTGATTGGTGAGCTGCATGGGTTAAAGGGGATGTAAGTAAAATATATTGGGTCTGGAAGGTGGGGTAAGAATCTGGACTCAGGCACCTCTATAATTGTGCTGCTTAGATGAGGATATGACCTAAATTCATGACTGGAACAGACCAGATGGTTGTCTTATTCTGGCATAGCATAACTGAATTGTGAATAACCAGACAGTCCTTAAATCTAGTAAATACTGGCCGCAATGTCAGACCATAAAGAAAATACCCCTGATCTTCAAACTTCATGTTTAATGTACAAAATGATGCCAGAAGCTTACACCAAAACAGACTGGAAACTTTACAGGATGCTCACCTGCCTAAAGGCCCGTACACACTGGTCGATATATCGTCCGTTCTCTTGAACGGCCGATATATCACGGGTCCGTCGGCCAGTGTGTACGGCCGACACGTCTGTGAACTCCGTCGTTCACAGACGTATCGCGTCGGCCGCGCAGCACAGACGACGGCCAATATATCTACCGATATATTGGCACGTCGCTGTGTGTGTACGGGGCGGTCGGCCGACCGCCCGTACACATGCTGCGGCGGCCGGCGGTGATTGACAGCTGAACTGGGCGGGCGTGTGTACACGCCCGCCCAGTTCATGACGTCAGTCCCCAATGGATCAGGCAGTGTGTATGCACAGCACACTGCCCGATCCGTCCATAGATATATCTGCAGATCAATTGATCTGCAGATATATCTATTAGTGTGTACCCACCTTAAGATTATCAAGTAAAGCTGCCGGCCAGAAAAGAAGATAGATGCCCACCGGAGCCATAGCAAATTAATTCGCAAATGCATACACATTCGCAGCCTATGGGCAAGAAATGTCGATTGTAAGGGTAGCCCTATGGCTACACAGACTGGCTGCGGCAGTAGCGACACTGGCGCCATGTTTCTTTCAATATGTACATGATCACAGCTGAAGGCAGGTACATGCCCCAGAAACAGCCATGTCACGTCTGCCACTCCCCATTATCTGCCACATACGGTCCCTTCCTATGAATCTGCGATTAATATCTTAGTGTAAGCACAATCACAACAAAGCCTTGGCATATGCGCAATGCAATCATGGCACACATGTGCAGTCCACTGATAATCGCTCTGATGTGTGAACATCAGCAAGGCATACAAACATTCACTAATAATAATTACACAAGGGTAAGATGACAGGCGGAATCTTGCTGCATACTTTTGTTGATGGAAAAAGGTGTCTGGGGTTTATTTAATAGAGGGCAATTTATGTCATGGGATTAAAGCTGAGTTTTACATAAAGGCGGAAATTGGAATTTTGTTCTTGAAACCGCCAAAAATAACTGCTTTACATTACATCCCATAGCAAAATTATCAAATATCAGTAATCTTGCCAAATTGTACATGATCAGATTTACTAGCCAGAGAAGTACAATCCATGATTTATGTTCCATGGTGGGCACACTTATTACTACAAATGTATTCCTAACTACACACATTCCACATTGTAGTGTATCTCTGGAAGAAACTGAGAGATAAGTTGTGTGGCGTTATATATGGTCTAGATAGCAAAGGGCCTAATATACCATTTATCTAGATTGGAAAAGCCTTTATCTCCTATATAATAGCCCAGATCTGTGACTTTGTGACTCATTTGCTAACGCTGGGCGGAGTCACAACACTGGGCGGAGTTAGTCAAATGAGTCACAGATCTGGGCAAATCTATAGGAGACTAGGAGCAGAAGCAGATGGTATGGGCATGGCACAGGCAGGGGTGCATACCTCCCAGCTTTCTTCAGGCAGAAGGAGGGACATACAGGTGGCGAAAATGGGGCGTGGCCAACGAAAAGGGGCGTGGCTTCATGGGAGGGCCCCAGTTTTTGTCAGTGAGGGGTCATGCCCAGCGCTTTGTGAGCTGCTGGCATGCCCCCAGGGGCGGATTATGAGTCCGGGGGGGCCAGGGCACTTGAAACAGGGGGGCCCTATCTCATTGCTGTGCCTGCTGTGGGTTTGGGGGCGTGGCCTAATCGCGCCCACGTGGCCTCGCCCCCTTATGCAAATTCCAGAGATTTTTTTTTTTTATGGGATTTTGGCCTCTCAGCTAGGGGTAAATCCAGAGGGGGTGGTCGCTCCCCCCTACACACCCGCACAGGCAGAAGAAAGCAGGGAGGCTGCTGCCTCCCTGCAACACCACAGACCTGCCAACACGCAGCAGCGTGCGCTGGCTGTAGCACAATGCTGCTGCTGTTACTGGCAGGACGGGGAGCTTCAGAGCTGGGACAGAGCTACTCCAGCCAGGGAGGCCCCTAAAACTGTGGGGCCCACGGTACGTACCCCCTGCCCCCCCCCTTAATCCAGCTCTGTTGCCGGAACCCCCCCCTTAATCCGTACCCCCTGATGCCCCTTCTCCGCCTGTCTCCACTAAATAGACGCTGTGCGCATCTATTCACCGCTGTTCTGCTAAGCAGAACAGCGAGTTCAGGAGCTTCCCAACTGCCCCCCCACCCCCACTGGGGGACACTGCGGGCCACGGGTGGGACAGCGGGACAGACTCCAAAAAATGGGACTGTCCAGCGAAAATCGGGACAGTGGGGAGGTATGGGGGTGTGTGAGGGGGTATGCTGTACAGACAGACGGGCACCGGCTCACTGTGTGCTTGACCCCCCACATCAGCAAACTCAGCAGGGGATCTCTGGCGCGGAGGAGCGTCACTTTCTGGCACACTCCACGCTTCTTAGCTGCAGTTTTGTGGGGCACCTGCCGCTGTGCAGGTTCCGTACTGCCTCTGTTATCTGCAGTCCCGGCAACCCCACCGCTAGCTGCAGCGCTGCCGCCCGCAGTGAGGTGCGCCCAGCGCCTTCACACACTTTAGCCGGCGGATAGCGCTGCAGAAGTCCGTGTTGTTTGCAGGCTCCGACCCCCTCCTCCCTCCAGCCGCAGAGTCTCCTGGGAGCTAACCAGTCACTCCCAGTCTCCCCTTTCCACAGTGCCCGGCAGCCGCGAGGTCCGCGCCGCGTGCATGCTCCGACCCCCTCCTCCCTCCAGCCGCAGCATCTCCTGGGAGCTAACCAGTCACTCCCAGTCTCCCCTTACCACAGTGCCCGGCAGCCGCGAGGTCCACGCCGCGTGCATGCTATGACCCCCTCCTCCCTCCAGCCGCAGCGTCTCCTGGGGGCTAACCAGTCACTCCCAGTCTCCCCTTACCACAGTGCCCGGCAGCAGCGCGAGGTCCGCGGTGTGTGACTGAGGAGGGGGGGAGGGATGCGGACGGGCAGAGGAAGCAGGACTCCAGCCTGAGAGAGTCAGCCATGCCAAGTCTCCACCAGCAGCAGATCCCAACAGGTTGGAGTGGAACAGCAGCAGCCAGCAGCAGTGACTCCAGTAATACATATCTGCCTGTCACCACTGTTCTGTCCCTAATACCAATCTCTCCCATGCCCTGTGTTCTGTCATGTCCCTGTCACCCCTGGCCTTGCCCTGTCACCCGTATTCTGGACCTTTCACCCCTATGCTGGCCCTGTCACCCCTGTCCTGGTCCTGCCGCCCCTACCCTGGCCATGTCACCCCTATCCTGTCCCTGTCACCCCTGTCCTGGTCCTGCCGCCCCTACTCTGGCCCTGTCACCCCTGTCCTGGTCATGCCGCCCCTACCCTGGCCATGTCACCCCTATCCTGTCCCTATCATTTCTGTCCTGGTCCCGTCACCCCTGTCCTGGCCCCGTCACCCCTGTTCTGACCCTATCACCCCTGTCCTGACCCTGTCACCCCTGTTCTGACCCTGTCACCCCTGTCCTGGCCCTGTTACTGCATACCCTCCAACTACCTTTTTGGCAGGTACAGTACACGCAGCGCCTCCAGACCCCTCCTCAATACACCACACCTCCGTACCTTCCCCTCCCCCACATGCTGTGCCTCCA
Organism: Pseudophryne corroboree; assembly: GCF_028390025.1. Lineage (NCBI taxonomy): Eukaryota > Metazoa > Chordata > Amphibia > Anura > Myobatrachidae > Pseudophryne > Pseudophryne corroboree. Next base: position 449,352,839 of record NC_086445.1, on the reverse strand, counting down.
GACCCCCTACACCACCTGCGGCTCCCACTCCCCCGCCCCTCCACCACCCACAGCACCTCCAGGCCCCCTCCACCATCCACCCCCCATATATGTCTCCCCCTACACCTGCCCCCCTCCACCCGCAGCATCTGCAGACACCCTCCTCAAACCATGGTCCCCCCTCCCCCACCCACGGCACCCCCACACCTGCCCCTCCACCACCTGCAGCGCCTCGAGACCCCCTTCCCCATACGCCGCACCACCTGTACCTGCTCCTCCCCCACCCATGGTGCCTCCGGACCCCCTACCCCACCCCCGGCACCCCCGCCCCTTCCCATCCCACAGCACTTCCGGAACCCTTCACTCATCCGCAACATCCCCGCACCTGCCCCTCTCACACCCGTGGCACCCCTGCCCCTCCCCCACCTGCAGTGCCTCCGGACCCCTCCCCCATCTGCAGCCCCCACTCCTCTGCCCCTCCCCCATCCGCAACACCTCCCGACCCTTCCCCATCCGGGCCCCCCCCGCTTCCGCCCCCTCCACCCGCAGCATCTACAGACACCCTCCCCCATCCGCAGTCCCCCCTGCACCCGCTACATTCTGTACATCGTGTCCTGCAGGTGCTGTTCACGCCGTCGCAAGGGGTTGCGCCTCCTTCACCATCGCACGCACTTTAATTGTGCAATATTTAACCACTAACAAAGGAATGCAGGTAATACTCCATATAATACAAATATTGAACCCCAGAAAGGCATGCAAGGGTTAAGGGGGCGTAGCCCCTTGCGACGGTGTGAAGAGCGCCCGTAGGGCACGATGAAGCACCTAGTATTCAAATATTTATCCATTCCATATTTCAATAAATATTTTTTTTCTTATGAAAACTTTTTGCTATACAAAGTCGTTTTGGCACTTTTGGAACAGATAGTGTAGTTAACAGTCTCCTAATTCTCTTATAATCTCACTGATTATTGTTCATGCAACAGAGAGTTGTCCAAGTTTGTAAGGCACGGATCAGGCGTCCAATCCATGTGTCTGCAAAGATGTCTTTCTCCATAGTATAGAAGGCCATGGTTTAATTTTCCACAACTAGGATGAGAATTTATTTATTAGCAGTTTCTTATATGGCGCAACATATTCCGTTGCGCTTTACAATTAGAACAACAGTAATAGAACAAAACTGAGTAAAAAAACAGACATAGAGGTAGGAAGGCCCTGCTCGCAATCTTACAATCTATAGGGAAATAGGCATTGATACACAAGGATAGATGCTACCTATTGCAGATTGCTAGGTTCTTAATGGGCTGTATGATATGATCACCCAGCAATGTTGGCCAAGTGTCAGGAGGGTGTGAGAGTAAAGAAAGACAATATATGTGATGTTATGTATACTGTACAGAGAGGATAAATTAGATTGGGAAGCACTGAAGGTTGTGTGGGTGGGTCAGGAATTTGATAGGCTTGTCTGAAGAGATGAGTTTTCAGGGAACGTTTAAAGGTTTGGAGACTAGAGGTGAGTCTTAAGGGCTCCATGCACTAGAACGATCTCATGTCGGAGGTGATCGCAGGCAATCACCCCGGCAGCCTCCTGGGGGGCAGGATCGGCCAAGATACATCAGATGCTGACCATTTGCATACGATATATCTTGGCGATCCTGGGTGATCCCAAGCCATGCCCCCAGGTCGGGCCAGATTGAATGTGCAGCACATTCAATCTGGAGGATCTGATCCGATGCTCACGGGAACGCGCATTGGATCGGTTCGGAATCACCTCTAAAATGCCTGATTTCAGCCGATATATCGGGCCAAATGCCCGAGTTGGGCTGAAATTGGGCATTATCGATCTAGTGTATGGGGCCCTTTATTGTGCTTGGGAGGGCATTCCACAGAGTGGGTGAAGCCCGGATAGAGTCCTGTAATTTTGAGTGTGAACAAGTAATATGTGTGGATGAGATACGCAGATCTTGTGCAGAGCGGAGAGGTCGTGTAGGGAGATATTTTGAGATGAGTGACGAGATGTATGTTGGTGCAGTTTGGTTAATAGCCTTATATGTAAGAAAAAGTATTTTATATTTAATACAGTAGAATACTGATAATCAATGGAGGGACTGACAGAGCGGATCTGCAGACAATGAACGTCTAGAGAGCTGTATTCAAAATGGATTGTAGTGGTGAGAGCCTATGTCTGGGAAGACTAGTCAGGAGACTTATTACAGTAATCAATGCGGGAGATAACGAGAGCATGGATTAGAGTTTTTGCTGTTTTGTGTAAGATATGGTCGTATTTTGGAAATGTTTCTTAGATGTATGTAACATGATCTTGAGACAGATTGAATGTGGGGAACAAAGGACAATTCAGAATCAAGAATGACACCCAGGCAGCGAGCTTGTGGGGTAGAGATGATTGCTGAGTTATCAACAGTGATAGAGATATCAGGTTGGTAACTACTATTGGCCGCATGGCCGGTGGAAATATAATTAATTCTGTCTTGTAAATACTACATTTCAGGTGGCGAAATGACATCCAAGATGAAATGGCGGAAAGGCATTCAGTGACACAGCCCAATACAGATGGTGACAAATCTGGGGAGGATAGGTAGATTTGAGTATCATCTGCATACAGATGATACTGAAATCTGAAAGAGTTGATTAGTTTACCAAGAGATGACTTATAGATAGAGAAAAGCAGAGGACCTAAGACTGAGCCTTGCGGTACTCCAGCTGAGAGATGTAGCGAAGAGGAGGTGGAATCAGAGAAACAAACACTGAAGGAGCCATTAGATAAGTAGGATGAGAACCAAAAAAGGGCTGTGTCTTTACAATCTAGGGATTGCAGGGTATCTGGTTGATAGACAGACAGTGTCTAGTTAGACAGTCAATAGATAGACACCTAGAGCCAATTGAAATAGAGTGAGAGTTTCAGAAAGTGAGAGATTTGGTAAAGTTTTTTAGTTTTTTTTTAAGTGGCAATAATTTACACTGCAAATCCAGGTTGATCTTGCAGTGTAAATGATTGCCACTTTAAAAAAAAACTGCAACCTAACCAAAACTCTCACTTTCTGAAACTCTCACTCTATTACATTTGACCCCATATGTTAGACAGACGTTAGGTCGACAGGGTCAAAAAGTCAATGTGAAAAAGGCAGCTAGTACAAAAGGTCGACAGGGTCAAATGGTCAACATAAAAAGATAGACACAGGTTTTCTTTATTTTACATACTCTTGAACTATTTCTTACCTTCTCTATCCATGTCAGCATAGAGTCGGATATAAACCTTGTGGCGAGCGCAGCGTGACACGAGCCTGAAGCGTGGCGAGTGAAGCGAGCCCAGTGAGGGGATGCCTTTCTACAATTGGAGGTCCCAGGTGACAAAACTATCCACACAAACCACAAAAATGCAAAAAACATGGGGGTAAATTTACTAAGGTGGGAGTTTTTTAGAACTTGTGATGTTGCCCATAGCAACCAATCAGATTCTACTTAACATTTGTCTAGCTACTTCTAGAAGATAATAGATACAATCTGATTGGTTGCTATGGGCAACATCACCAGTTCTAAAAATCTCCAACCTTAGTAAATTTACCTCTTGGTGTCTACCTTTTTTGTGTTGACCATTTTCATGTCGACCTTTTGACCCTGTCAACCTTTTGTACTGTCTAGCTTTTTCATGTCGACCTTTTGACCCTGTCACCCTTTTAACTCTGTCGACCTAATGTCTGTCTAACATATGGTGTCTATCTATTGAATGTCTAACTAGACGCTGTCTATCTGTCAACCCACAACCCTTTAATTAAGAGTGTATCTGTACTGTCCTAAAATATTGTTACTTAGAGTCTTAACATTGGCATTTCTCTAATGGGTCCAATGGGTACAGTGCACACAGGCCCCTGGATCCAGAGGGGGCCCAAACTGCACACATTGCACCCATATTTTAATACTTACCTTTCTGGAGTCCAGCGCCGAGAGCTGCATTTGCAGTGAAAATCGCAGCCAAAATGGCCACTGTGCATGTGCAGTAGTCAAATTGGTCTCCTGAACATGGTGGGCACCATGTTTCTGGAGACCTGCACATGTGCAGTAGACTCTGGTACAATGTACAACAGTAGAATTGTGTGGTACCGCACAGGACAAAAGGTAAATATTGAGAAATTGGTCTCTTTTATGTATGGCCTCTATAAAACCAACAATAAAGGAGTTAAGTTATACATCCCCTAAAATGGGTGTCTAGTCTCTGAAGTTGGTGGTGCTCCCAGAGTCAGTGGGATGTATGCATTGGAACAAAGGAAAAGAAAGACTCTGTGTTGGGGCACACTTTGAAATTATAAAGTCTAAAACTTAACTTTTAATTACATACAACATAGGAAAAGGATAATTACACAGAATCCACACAGAGGGATTATCACCTCTTAAATTGATCCATTTATCAAGGGTGATGATAATTGTTAAAATTCAAGTAGTAAATTTTAAAGCACCTATGGTGAAAATATTTAAGACACTGGAGTCCCTAATGGATATCCAGAGTAATGAAGACAGAGGCATAAATAGAATAATTTGAATTGTGTTGCAATCCAATGCTTGGTGCCTTCTGTTTAAGGAGGTCTCCTGGTGTAGATGAATTAGCTGCGTGATAGATTCAAAGATAGAAACATTGCAAAAGGAGATAGTAAGTGTCAAAAATTGCGTAGTAGACCATATTGATAGATAAGTTGATGGTAGAGGTCAAAGGTTGCTCCAACACTTCTGCTGTTTGTTGTCAGATAAGGAATTATGCTTACAGCACCTGATATTCCCCGGTGGTCTCCCCTCTGGGTACTGATCAAGGCTTATCACTGCTTTGCTTCCAAGATCAGATGGGCTCGGGCGTAACCAGTGAAATATGGCAGTAATTTTCCCAATTTTAACAAATGAGAGAGTGTGGTTATTGACATGTACCTAGGTAAGGATACTTCTGCTGGGATGCGGTCAAGATCCCCTTCTGCTGTCCAGTTAATAGCACAGGTTCTCTGAAACTTGGAGCATTGCAGAGAATGTAGCCTGGCATCTGGATGAGAGAGTACTGAGTTAGGATAGATGCATGAAGAATAGGATAAGGACTCAACCTTCTGCTGTCCACTATCATATAAAATTATAGCGGAGAGTGGATGAGAGAGGTGGGCTGATCTTACCTATGGAACTGAAAATTCTTAAGATTTTATACAAAAAATCAGTGTTTTAAAGCAGTATGCAGTTTCTAATTAATGCAAAATTGCTAAAGGCCATAGTGTCCTTTTTTACTGAACACATTTGTAACAGCACAATATAAATTTGCAATAAAAATTCACAGATATGGTCACATGTCTAATAGCTATTGATATTGAATAGCGATATCTATCATAGTGTTGTATGTTGAATCTGAGAGCATTCAAAGACACAGGGGTATTGTTCTAATTGTAAAGCGCAACGGAATATGCTGCGCTATATAAGAAACTGTTAATAAATAAATATTCAATAAGAGTCGGGTCCATTCCGACATGCAGTTGTCGGAATGGACCCGACAACCCTTATTCACTGGATTGCCAAATCCGACTGTCGGATTTGGCCGTACACAGGTCCTGTGCTGCCGCTGCTGTCAGCGGCTGCTGATGCGCTGACAGCAGCAGTGCAGATGGCGGCGGCGTGCGTGAGCAGGATGGCAGCAGGGGGTGCAAGCTGCTGGGGACATGTCTGTGGCTGGGGGAGCAGAGATCGGCGGCCAGCGGCAGGAGCTGGCTGCGGCGGGACATGTCTGCGGCGGCGGGGGGAGGTGCTGCAGGGAGAGAGGTGCCTGGCCAGTGGACGGCCAGACACCTCTCTCCCTGCAACACCTCCCCCTGCCACAGACACATCCCCCCGCAGCCTGCTCCTCACGCCAGCCACAATCTCTGCTCCCCTCCCCCCCCGCCCGCAGCACCACTAGTCTCCTCATCTCAATCCGACTTTTTTTAAAGTCAGATCGAGATTGTCGGAAACGGGGCAAAAACCTGTCAGGTTTGGCCCTGCTTCCGACAATGCACGCTGATCGGCAGCTGAAGCCACCAATCAGCGTGCATTCCAACAGCATTCCGACAAGTCGGGTTTCCCGACTTGTCGGAATAAACGGGGCACTAATGAATAGGTCGGAACCCCTTCCAATCTAAAACTGTCGGAAGCTGCCATCTTTCTGACAGTCTCTATTCAATATCAATAGCTGACTGTTAGACATGTGATCATATCTGTGAATTTTTATTGCAAATTTATATTGTGCTTTTACAAATCATTTACATGTGTTCAGTTAAAAAGGACACTATGGTCTTTAGCAATTTTGCATTAATTAGAAACTGCATACTGCTTTAAAACACTGATTTCTTGTATAAAATCTTAAGAATTTTCAGTTCAATAGTAAGATCAGCCCACCTCTCTCATCCACTCTCCGCTATAATTTTATATGATAGTGGACAGCAGAAGGTTGAGTCCTTATCCTATTCTTCATGCATCTATCCTAACTCAGTACTCTCTCATCCAGATGCCAGGCTACATTCTCTGCAATGCTCCAAGTTTCAGAGAACCTGTGCTATTAACTGGACAGCAGAAGTACCCTTACCTAGGTACATGTCAATAACCACACTCTCTCATTTGTTAAAATTGGGAAAATTACTGCCATATTTCACTGGTTGCGCCTGATCCCATCTAATCTTGGAAGCAAAGCAGTGATAAGCCTGATCATTACCCAGAGGGGAGACCACCGAGGAATATCAGGTGCTGTAAGCATAATTCCTTATCTGACAATAAACAGCAGAAGTGTTGGAGCAACCTTTGACCTCCACCATCAACTTATCTATCAATATGGTCTACTACGCAATTTTTGACACTTACTATCTCCTTTTGAAATGTTTCTATCTTTGAATCTATCACGCAGCTAAGTAATATACACCAGGAGACCTCCTTTAAAGAAGGCACCAAGCATTGGATTGCAACACAATTCAAATTATTCTATTTATGCCTCTGTCTTCATTACCCTGGATATTCATTAGCGACTCCAGTGTCTTTAATATTTTCACCATAGGTGCTTTTAAACTTACTATTTGAATTTTAAAAATTATCGTCACCCTTGATAAATGGATCAATTTAAGAGGTGATAATCCCTTTGTGTGGATTCTGTGTAATTATCTTTTTCTTATGTTGTATGTAATTAAAAGTTACGTTTTAGAATTTATAATTTCAAAGTGTGCCCCAACACAGAGTCTTTCTTTTCCTTTGTTCCAATAACTCCGGGACAATGTCAGAGACTACTGCGCCATGGAGAGGAGGGGGCCATAGCCGGTCCTAGGCATAGGCAAACTAGGCAAATGCCTAGGGCATTTGGTTTGCCTAGGGGCACAAGCAGCTTTTGCTGATTAAAATCAAATGAGGCATGCTTATATTCTGTGTGCGACTGCGGCTGTATCTGCATACGAAATGCTATGTTACAGTGTATTCCTGGAAATCACTGTAACTAGGGAGGCCAATCCCGGGATCGGCGGGATCCCGGTATTTGGGCCCAAAAATGCCGGGATTTGAATCCCGGGATTGGAGCATCCAATCCCGGGATTCACGGGATTACACTGCGCATGTGCGGGAGGGAGTGTTTGTAAGTAATACTACTTACAATTAGACGGGCTGAACGCGGCGGCACTTCAAATGTGGCACCGGCCGCCAGCCAATCAGAGCTGGCGGACCGGCAGCCAATCAGGGAAGCTGCCGCGGCAGCCAATCAAGAGCAACTGCTGCGGCCGCTTCCCTGATTGGCTGTTGGTCCGCCAGCTCTGGTTGGCTGGCGGCCGGCGCTTCATTTGAAATGCTGCCGCGTTCAGTATGTCCATGCTGGCGCCCACCTAATAGTAAGTGGTACTTACACCCACCCTCCCTCCCGCGCCGCTACCAACCCTCCCCGCAACCTACTGTACACCCTCCCGCCCAGCTACCTACACCCTCCGCACCGCTACCTACACCCTCCCGCCCAGCTACCTACACCCTCCTGCACTGCTACCTACACCCTCCCTCCCTTCCCCGCCGCTACCTACACCCTCCCGCCCAGCTACCTACACCCTCCTGCACTGCTACCTACACCCTCCCTCCCTTCCCCGCCGCTACCTACACCCTCCCGCACTGCTACCTACCTTCCAGCGCTGCTCCCTACACCCTTCTTCACTGATCCCTACTGCAATCCCGGGATCCCGGGAATCCCGGGATTGATCGTTTTTCAATCCCGAATCCCGGGATTGAAAAAATGGCCCAGAATTGGCCTCCCTAACTGTAACGTAGCATTTCGTATGCAGATACAGCCACAGTTGCACACAGAATATAGGCACAGACACATATCATTTTAATCAGCAGAAGCTGCGTGTGCATCCTAGCCACATAGTAATGCAAATAAGATCGATGCATGTTCGTCATAAAAAGGCGCCCGACGTTAGCAGAGCTGCCAGCTGACACACGCCACGCATCTCCTGCCCCATGGCGTATTAAGGCAAGATGTATCAGAAGTTACACATCTGTATCCAAGCAGAGGTCACAGTGTTAGTGGCCATGTGAGTGCTGTGTGTGGGTGAGTTGGTTGTGCAGTAGTGTTCAGCTAATGTGTAAGAGGCATTATGTGTGTCATGTGTATAAATGCATTAATAATGTGCAGCATATGTGTAAGGGGCACTATGTGTGTCATTATGTGTATATGTGCACTAATAATATGCAGCAAATGTGTAAGGGGCATTAAGTGTGTCATTATGTGTATAAGGGCATTAATAATGTGCGGCATATGTGTAAGGGACATTATGTGTGTCATTATGTGTATATGTGCACTAATAATGTGCAGCAAATGTGTAAGGGGCATTAAGTGTGTCATTATGTGTACAAGGGCATTAATAATGTGCGGCATATGTGTAAGGGACATTATGTGTATAAGGGCATTAATAAAGGTTGGCATAATGTGTAAGGTGCCTTATGTTTATAAGGACATTGATCATGACCTCCGGTTCCGGCAGCGGCATGAGCGGTTGCTGATTACAACAGCTCCGCTGTCCGGGCCATTTCACATCCGATTTCAAGGCTTTTCAGCCTCCACTCCACACAGCCTGACACTCGCGCATGCCTTGGGAGAGTGCCTGCTACAGGGACAAGTTCCTCACTGCCATGCCATCGGGAGGAAGCCAAGATGGCGCTGGACGCCACTACAGCAGCTACATCTATGCCTCATACCCCCTTACAGCAGCGGGTGCGTGCTCCGGGACCTGAGACGGACACTCAATCGGAGGGTGACTTTCCTCCCAGCTCCCCTGCTTCTGCCTCAGACTAGGTAATACAGCACATGGATAGTCCTGTAACTTATGGGGACATGGTTCAGGCAGTGAGAATGGCTATAGATCCCCCCCTCAAGGCGCAGACAGCACAGATTAACCAGCAGCTGGCGCAACTCTCTAAGAGGGTATTGGATACTGAGCACAGAATGGGGGAATCATTTGCAGATATCAGCACCCTGAAAGAGCAGGTTTCTAGACAGACCACTGAAATTCACCAGCTGCACAACAAAGTGCAAGATTTAGAAAATCGCTCACGTTGAAATAATTTATGAATAGTGGGCCTTCCTGAAGCATTTAAAGGGCAGGAACTTTTTAATTTTATATGCTCCACATTACCTGATTTGCTTAAAGTTCAAGACAGATGCCAGGATATGGTGATAGAGAGGGCGCACAGGATCAGCCTGCAAAAACACTATGAGGGGGCACGCCCTCGAGCCGTTATCTTTAAGACCCTAAACTACCTATACAAAGAACTGCTCTGGAGGGCCTCACGCAGATGTCAGAATATTTCATGGAATGGGAACTCCTTTTATCCCAGGACTACTCTGCAGAGTTATCCAAGGCAAGGAAAGACTTTGCCCCGATTTGCTCCCAGCTGATACAAGACCAATGTAAATTTGCTCTACTCTACCCTTCCCACCTACGTATTTATAATGGTACATCCTTCACAGATTTCCTGAATCCAGATGATGCAAAGGCTTACCCAGTGGTGCAAGTAGAAAAAATGTCTTACAGGTACTGTGTGCGCGCGCGCCCAAAAATGGGCGTGGCCAAATTCCATATGGGGCGTGGTCAATGAAAATGTGGGCGTGATACACATATGGGGGAGGGGCAGATACACATGACCCCCACAGTGCCAGATACACGAATGCCCCACAGTGCCAGATACACGAATGCCCCACAGTGCCAGATACACGAATGCCCCACAGTGCCAGATACACGAATGCCCCACAGTGCCAGATACACGTTGCCCCACAGTGCCAGATACACGAATGCCCCACAGTGCCAGATACACGAATGCCCCACAGTGCCAGATACACGTTGCCCCACAGTGCCAGATACACGTTGCCCCACAGTGCCAGATACACGAATGCCCCACAGTGCCAGATACACGTTGCCCCACAGTGCCAGATACACGAATGCCCCACAGTGCCAGATACACGAATGCCCCACAGTGCCAGATACACGAATGCCCCACAGTGCCAGATACACGAATGCCCCCCACAGTGCCAGATATACATTGCCCCCCACAGTGCCAGATATACATTGCCCCCCACAGTGCCAGGTATTCCTGAAGCAGCAGAATCCCCCCCCCCCCCCCCGCTCACCGCTGCTGCTGACTTGTGTGAGGGGAGGAGAGCGCAGTCTCCGGCGGGTGAGTTCAATATTCAGCGCCGATCCGTGAGCCAATCAAAGCTCCGCGAGCTCTGATTGGCTCACGAGCGGCGCTGATTTGAAAGAAGATATTGAGGGGCAGGAGAGGCGCAGGCTGCGCTCTCCTCCCCTCACATCAGCGGTAGCAAGTGGCGGCCCGTCGGTGTGGGTACGGCGTACCCACGGTGAAATTCTTAAGGGTACGCCGTACCCGCATACTTGCACCGCTGACTTAAAATCACCATGTCCACTGTACAGCAGCAGCAGCACCAAATATAACTTACCTAATAAGTGTGTTATATACAGTGCCCCATATACATATATATATATAAATATATATATATATATATATATATACACACACACACACACACACACACACACACACACACACACACACTGCCCCAGGCCGCTGACACTGTTTTATAGTATGTATATATATATATATATATATATACACACACACACACATATACTAGACTAGTACAGACAGTACACTGTCTGTACTAGTCTAGTATATATACTGTTAAAACAGTGTCAGCAGCCTGGGGCAGTGTGTGTGTGTGTGTATATATATATATATATATATATATATATATATATGTATGTGTATATGTCTCATGAACTGCACACATCACTGAATTAAGTCTGGGTGCCAGATCCAATCTGATATCACAGAAACCTCATAAACACATTCAGCTATGCTGAGTGAATAGAAGTGATCAGCACAACCAGTAGCAAGAAATTTTTAATCCACCAATAAAAAGTGTCCATCAAATGCTCAAATGAACGAGTCAAAATGTATATGAAGAGCAGCAGCGTTTACAAGCATATTACCACTCCTGGAGACATTCCTCCGATACCCCTGACAGCCGTTTCGGTGTCTGCGCACCTTTCTCAAAGGATGTATAGAGATAATGACAGAAAAGAGCATTTAAATAGAACAAAACATGATGTCTCACCTGTGTTTAATGTGTATTCTCCACCCCTCCGTCACACCACGTTCTCCTGCCGCTCCCGCCATCACTCCCTGTTGCGGCTCCGGCGCCTCCGTCGTGACGTCAGCAGCCGGAACCAACATACAGGGAAAGATGACATGGGGGCCGATCAGGGTTCCCGGGTGCCGGAAGTGACAAACCGGAAGTCAGAGTAACCATGACTCCCTGTATACAACAGCGCTGTAATACTAACTAGAAAATCATTATGAAATAACGATCAATCCTGTACCTTATGGCGCAGTACAAAATATGTGACAATCAAGCCACATAGTGAAAAATTAGTGTGTTCTCCATGATCGCCACGGTAACAGGATGTATAAACGTGTTGTATTAAAAAACACCAACATTAAGAAATACAAAAAAATTAAGAGGAAAACAACATAAACACATCCAATGAATCTAGAATATGGGGCCAATTATTGTGTCGACATGTACCAATGTCCATACCTGGGTCCAATAGCTAGCATAAAAAAACTGACATATTAAACTCTTCATTGAGGCCTAACGGCGCAGAGGCCGAAACGGCTGTCAGGGGTATCGGAGGAATGTCTCCAGGAGTGGTAATATGCTTGTAAACGCTGCTGCTCTTCATATACATTTTGACTCGTTCATTTGAGCATTTGATGGACACTTTTTATTGGTGGATTAAAAATTTCTTTCTACTGGTTGTGCTGATCACTTCTATTCACTCAGCATAGCTGAATGTGTTTATGAGGTTTCTGTGATATATGTATGTGTATATATATATATATATATATATATATATATATATACATATACACATACATATATATATATATATATATATATACACACACACATATATATATTTATATATGCACACACATACACTCTATATAAAGTTACACTGAGTGTACCTCACTCAGGCAGTTAAGCTGCTAGTGCTCCAGCTCGCCTCCACAACAAACTGCGCCGACTGCGCCTAACGGTAACGGTCCCCCGGCCCTGTGTCTCTGCTACTCGCTGCCAGTGCCACTGCCGCTGCTCAAGCCTCGGCCTCCTCAGACCCGCCGCGCCCAGCCAGCCTTTAGCAGCGGGAGCGTGATGACGTCATGATCATGCTCCCAGCAGGCTGAGAAGGGGAGGCGCTGATGCGGAGGCGCCCAGCGACTGCAGTGGGACCTGGGGAGCACAATACAGTCCAGTAAGCGGCGCGGCCCGGCGGAGTGGGTACGGCGTACCCGCGGCAAAATTCTTAAGGGTACGCCGTACCCGCCCGTACCCGCCCACTTGCAGGGCTGGGCTTACCTCAAGAGCTTGCAGATGCTCAAGGTTCACGCTCTCGCATGTCAGACTGTGAATTATCTTTTTGCTGCTGTATTGTTTATTCACTTTTACATGCAATGTTGCGAAGCAACTCTTATGGTTCTATGTTCTAATTTCTTATCTTCCCTTCTGCTGAATGTCCTGCATTCTAACTGTTCTATTACCAGCTGTTAGACCGTTCTATGAAGTAGCTGGAGGCTTCAGCATACCTGTTAGGAGCACACATGTTTTTCTATGTAACTTTTGATTTGAATGTATACTTACATTCTCTACGGAAGTCTGATGTCAGATTTTGTCCTCTTTAGGAATCTATGTTTTTTTTTTTCTAGTTCTCTTTCACCCCCTTTCCTTTCTTTCTACTCTTCTTTTGTTCGCTGTACATGTTGCCACACTATTCGTATAAGCGACTTACAACTCCAACATGTATGGGTACACTGTCTCCACACGTTGTTCACCCTCATTGTGGTCTGTTATTCCAATTTTATATGCTAAATGGTGCTAACATTTAAATTAGGCTGTTGGAATGTTGGCGCCATTAATTCGCCCCAGAAGAAAAAACGTCTATTGATTTATTTAAACAAATTACTTGTTGACCTGGTATATCTGCAGGAAACGCACCTGACCCCACCTGAAACACTGAAGCTCAATATGTTGGGCTGGGTGGTATTGGCATCAGCCTCATACACCTCTAAAGCCCGAGGAGTAGCTATTCTCGCAAAGCGACAATTTTCCATAGAGGTATCTGACATACTTGCTGACCCTTTGGGTAGATATGTATCATGCCAAATATTGTTTGAAAAACAGTTATTCTATTGTATGAATAATATGCCCCTAATGTTTATGAAAAACTGTTTTTTATGCAGATTATTACTATTCTCACTCCAAAACTGCACATGTCTATCCTTTTAGGGGGAGATTTCAATCTGGTTTCTAATATACATCTAGACAGGCAGTCTCCCCAGACCTACCAATGTAGACTACCTGCCTTGGGGATCCCAAGTTTATCTAAACAACTTCAACTCCTTGATATATGGTGGGTGTTACACCCTACAAGACTATACCTGTCTCTCCACTGCCAGTCACAATCTGTCCCGCATAGATTATATGCTTATTTCTGTTACGCTCTTACCAAAAATCCTTGATTCTGATATAGAACCAATTCTTATATCGGACCATGTGATAGTCTGGGTATAAATTCAACTTTCGCAGGATAAGGGTAGTCACATAAATTGGAGATGCCCGGCTAGTTTATCGACATCATCTAGGCTCAAACAGGCGGCACTCGACGCCTGGGAGAATTACGGATTCCATAATAAGGACACTGCACATACTAACCCTATCTTATTTTGGTTGGCATCTAAAGCCACGATTAGAGGCGAAATTATCACTCACTCCACCTCACTTAAAAAAACAACTGACAAAACAATACTTAGATGCTCATGATCTTGTTTCACAGAAATTTATTGCATTTAAAACTCACCCAACCCCACAAAACAGAACCTCGTACCAGTCAGCCAGAAATGTATATGAAAATCTACTCATTAAAATGGAAATGTCTTATTCTTTTTCCAGAGACTTTAGGTTTCACAAATTTGGAAACAAGTCAAGTAAACTTTTAACGAATCTACTTAGGGGCGCCTGCCCCCCAGTCACAATTCACCCCCTGAGACAGAAAAACGGTAAGCTTACCACTAATAATATGCAAATAGCATATGTCCTCTCTGCGTTTTATAAAGAGTTATACTCAGCTCCTAGTCCAATTAGTAATACGACCAATTTATTTTGGGATAATCTTCCAGTTCCAACACTGTCAAGTACCAAAGGTTTAACTTTAATTTCAGACATAACCCACCAAGAGGTGTTGAGAGGTATTACTCACCTGAAGAGAGGGAAAGCTCCAGGCCCAGATGGCCTCACAGCAGACTATTATAGACTTTTAGCACCTCAGGTAACACCAATTTTGACTACTGTTTACAATACAATTCTCCACACAGGCACACTTCCAAAATATTTTAATAGCGCGCTAATACGGGTGTTCCCTAAACCCGGTAGAGACCTATCTGACCAGAGCTCATATCGCCCGATATCGCTTCTGAACATAGACTATAAAATCTAACCAAGATCTTAGCTGAAAGACTAAAACTTCTTCTACCGGATTTGATTCATCACGATCAAACCGGCTTTATACAAGGTAGGAATCCGGTCACCAATATTAGAAAAGTGCTGGCTGCAATGTGCGATTCCCAGTGTGCCATGTCAAACTCTAGTAGAGCAATACTATCTCTTGATGCTGAGAAGGCCTTTGACATGGTACACTGGGACCATCTTTTCGATTCCTTACTCTGCTTCGGCTTTCCTCCCCAATTTTATAGGCTTCATCCAGACACTCTACACTGACTCTTCTTCCAGCATACTCTGCAGTAGTCTCCTATCAGATCCTTTCCCTATAATGCACGTCAAGAGACAGGGATGTCCATTGTCCCCACTTCTCTTCGCCATTGCACTTGAACCCCTAGCAATATACCTTAGACATTCCCCCACCTTTCAGGGCATTTCCACAGGTAAAGCTGACCTTAGGCTTTCGCTATTTGCAGATAATATTTAAAGCACCTGGAACACTCTATTCCGGCTGCCATATCTATTATCTCCCAGTTTAGTACCTTTTCTGGCTACAAAATTAATATTAGTAAATCTGAATTGTTAATTTTGCAAGGTTCCCCACCAAATTTGCCCCTGAGAGACGGCATGTCCACTGTCACATTAGCCCATTCACACATCACATATTTGGGAATTCAAATCCCTCGATCCACTAATGATCTTTACAAAATAAATTTTACCCCTGCCATTCTCTCTCTGGAGAAATCACTGAAGAAATGGCATGACCTCCCCTTATTCCTCCTGCTCCCTAAGCTGACTTACATAATGCAACTTCTCCCCATCAAACTCACCACAAAGGATATTACCACTATTAATCGTATATGCACTAAATTCCTATGACAGTCCAAAAAAACAAAAATTGTCCTCGCAAAATTGAAACTCCCTAGGGAAGATGGAGGATTGGGTTTCCCCGACTTATCACTATACTCACACGCGATACACTTTAGATTAGAGATGAGCGGGTTCGGTTGGTCGAGATCCGAACCTCCCCGAACTTCACGTGGTATACACGGGTCCGAGGCAGCCTCGGTTCTTCCCGCCTTACTCGCAAAACCCGAACGAGGCAAAACGTCATCATCCCGCTGTCGGATTCTTGCGAGATTCGGATTCCATATAAAGAGCCGCGCGTCGCCGCCATTTTCACTCGTGCATTGTAGATTGTGCAGAGAGGACGTGACTACGTTCTCTGCCTGAATAGCCCAATATCAGCTAAGTATCAGCTCAATATCTGTGCTCGGTATCAGTGCTGCATTGTGGTGACCAGTATATAGTAGTACAGTACAGTAGTCCATTGCTGTATCTTGCTGCTCTGTGTCAGTTCTAGTATCCTGAACAGTGCTCAATATCTGTGCTCAGTATAGTGCTGCATTGTGGTGACCAGTATATAGTAGTACAGTACAGTAGTCCATTGCTGTTTCTTGCTGCTCCGTGTCAGTTCTAGTATCCTGAACAGTGCTCAATATCTGTGCTCAGTTTCAGTGATGCATTGTGGTGACCACTATATAGTAGTACAGTACAGTAGTCCATTGCTGTATCTTGCTGCTCCATGTCAGTTCTAGTATCCTGAACAGTGCTCAATATCTGTGCTCAGTATCAGTGCTGCATTGTGGTGACCAGTATATAGTAGTACAGTTCAGTAGTCCAGTGCTGTATCTTGCTGCTCCGTGTCAGTTCTAGTATCCTGAACAGTGCTCAATATATGTGCTCAGTATCAGTGATGCATTGTGGTGACCACTATATAGTAGTACAGTACAGTAGTCCATTGCTGTATCTTGCTGCTCCATGTCAGTTCTAGTATCCTGAACAGTGCTCAATATCTGTGCTCAGTATCAGTGCTGCATTGTGGTGACCTGTATATAGTAGTACAGTTCAGTAGTCCAGTGCTGTATCTTGCTGCTCCGTGTCAGTTCTAGTATCCTTAACAGTGCTCAATATCTGTGCTCAGTATCAGTGCTGCATTGTGGTGACCACTATATAGTAGTACAGTACAGTAGTCCAGTGCTGTATCTTGCTGCTCTGTGTCAGTTCTAGTATCCTGAACAGTGCTCAATATCTGTGCTCAGTATCAGTGCTGCATTGTGGTGACCACTATATAGTAGTATAGTACAGTAGTCCATTGCTGTATCTTGCTGCTCCGTGTCAGTTCTAGTATCCTGAACAGTGCTCAATATCTGTGTTCAGTATCAGTGCTGCATTGTGGTGACCAGTATATAGTTGTACAGTACAATAGTCCATTGCTGTATCTTGCTGCTCCATGTCAGTTCTAGTATCCTGAACAGTGCTCAATATCTATGCTCAGTATCAGTGCTGCATTGTGGTGACTAGTATATAGTAGTACAGTACAGTAGTCCATTGCTGTTTCTTGCTGCTCCGTGTCAGTTCTAGTATCCTGAACAGTGCTCAATATCTGTGCTCAGTATCAGTGCTGCATTGTGGTGACCAGTATATAATACTACAGTACAGTAGTCCAGTGCTGTATCTTGCTGCTGTAGGGTGCTGTGGTAGTTGTGATGTTAGTGTATTAGAATGCTTAATATATGTAGACACTCCCTTACTAATATGTGCAAGTCTGAATCTTCAGTTATGGTCCCTGGGACCAGGAGGATGCTGGGAAGTGGGTGGTCCAGTGTGCAGTGTGTCTGGAGTTGGTGATGGAATAAAACAGCACAGCAGTGAACTCACATGTCTCTGTGTCCTTATGACTGGATTTACAAACATATGAACAAAACATAGTTTCAGAAGAAGTTTAACTTGGACTGCTAGTGCTCTCAGAGTGTGAAAGAATCCTGCAGCAGTCTGTAAGGCTGTGATACTCAGTGTCTGCAAAGCCTGCCGTGTACTCCTCTCTTCAAACAGTGAGTAACCATGGATAAACTGGCTCCTCCAACCGGCATGCTGATGTCTGGTAACTTGTCTGAAAAACTGGAAAAGATTTAAGCAAAGGTTTAATATATATCTTACTGCATGTGGAGCTGATACAGAGGCTGACAAAACTAAGGCATCCATTTTCCTCCATGTGATGGGAGAAGATGTGCTGGACATTTATAATAGTTTTCAGTTTGCTGAGGGGCAGAATATGGTGCTATCTTCTATAATGCAAAAGTTTGAAGATTACTTTGTGCCAAGGAAAAATGTGACATATGAAAGATATGTTTTTCACATGTGATCAGAAGTCTGTAGATGGATTTGATCAGTATGTTACAGAGCTGCAATCACTCAGTAAAACCTGTGAGTTTGGTGATTTAAAGGATTCACTGATTAGAGATCGTATTGTCTGTGGAATACCTGATAATGGACTCAGAGAGAGACTGCTGAGAGAGCAAGACCTAGCACTAGACAAGGCAGTGACTATGTGTAGATCTGCAGAAATAACTAGATTTCAAGCCAAAAAGTTACACAAGGACGCTGATGGTGCTGTCCATGTAGTGCAGAAAACAGAGCCAAGCAAACCTCCATTCTCAAGAATGAAGCAGTCTAAGCCACAGTCTAATAAGGAAATGTGTAGTAGATGTGGAAATGCTCACAATCCTAAAATGTGCCCGGCTTATAGTAAAACCTGCATGAAATGTGATAGACTTAATCACTTTGCCAAATGCTGTAAAATGAAAAGTGAAACAACCAATGTGCATGCTGTTAAACAGAGGAATTCTTTGTGGATTGCATTGAACTTTGCAGTGCAGATAAGAAAAAATGGATTGTCCCTTTAACTGTGAACGAGATTGTCATTCCCTTTAAGCTTGATACTGGCGCGCAGGTGAATTTAATATCGTTTCAAGACTATAAGACTTTTAGAGTAAAACCTAAAATTCATCCAGCCAAAGTGAAAGTTACAGGGTACATTGGGGAGGAAATTCCTGTGAAAGGTACATGCTTAGTGACACTGAAATATAAGGGACAACAGTTTAAGACATCTCTACTGATTGTGGATAAAAATGTGCAACCGATTCTAGGATTAAGTTCCTGTGAGAAACTAAGCTTGCTAAAGAAAGTTTTTATGGTGGCATCACAAGTAGAAGATGACTGCAAATCGATATTTACAGAATACAGAGACTTGTTTGAAGGTCTAGGTTGTTTGCCTGGAGAGCATAAAATAAATATAGACACGCAAGTTTCTTCAGTGATACACCCCTGTAGAAAAGTGCCATTTGCGCTGAGAGAAAAACTGAAACAAGAGTTAAATCACATGGAAGCCTTGGGTGTGATACAGAAAGTTGATGAGCCTACTGAATGGGTAAGCTCCTTAGTAATTGTTGAAAAGAAAAATGGACAACTCAGAATATGTCTAGACCCCAGAGATTTAAACAAAGCTATTAAACGAGAACATTTCAAACTACCAACCAGAGATGAAATCATGTCGCAATTTGCAGGAGCAAAATGGTTCAGTAAATTGGACACATCTTCAGGATTCTGGCAAATGAAGCTAGATGAGGCCAGCTCAAAGCTTTGTACATTTAATACACCAGAAGGTCGATACAGATTTCTTCGACTACCATATGGAATATTGTCTGCTCCAGAAGTATATCACAAAAAGAAACACGTGATTTTTGAACATATTCCAGGTATTGAAACAATGATGGATGACATTATTGTTTGGGGATCTACAAAAGAAGAACATGATTCGAGATTGAGACAAGTAATGGAACTTGTCAAGAAAGTGAATCTAAAGCTAAACAAGGACAAATGTGAATTTGGCGTGAATACACTTACCTTTATGGGCGACGTGGTCCCGGATCAAGCTGTAAAACCAGAACCAAGTGAACCAAACCCAAGTGAACATGGAACGTCCTAATAACAAAGACGACATCAGAAGATTCCTAGGAATGATTACTTACTTAGAAAAGTTTATTTCTCAACTCTCTGAATGAACAGCCTCTCTTAGATGGTTGTTGGACAAAGATAATGAGTGGATGTGGTCACATGAAAAAGAAGAAAGTTGGCAAAACTTGAAACAGATCATTACAGAGCAACCAGTGCTAAAATTCTTTGATCCTGCGAAAAGAATAAGAATTTCAGCAGATGCTTCGCAATTTGGCCTAGGCTCAGTGCTGTTACAAGAACATGAGGATACATGGCAACCAGTAATCTATGCATCAAGAGCACTGACAAGTGCTGAAACAAGGTATGCTCAAATAGAAAAAGAACTTCTAGCGATCTCATATGCATGTGAGCGATTTCATCAGTTTGTGTATGGTCAAACATTTACAGTGGAAACTGACCACAAGCCATTGGTAGCTATCATGACTAAATCATTACATGACTGTCCCATGAGAATTCAACGAATGCTTATCAGACTACCGAAATATGATGTACACTTGCTGTACTGTCCTGGCAAATACATGTACATTGCTGATACACTTTCTCGTGCTGTGGACAAAAGTGAAGGTTCCAAAAGTCTGATGGATGAAGAGATAGAAGCCTATGTTAATTTGATCGTAGCTTCTCTACCAGTGTCTCTTGCAAGACAAGAACAGATTAGGAAAGAAACTGAGACAGATGACACAATGAAAGTGTTGAAAGATATCATTCTGAAAGGTTGGCCAGCAGAAAAACATGCCTGCCCGCTGTCTATCCATGATTATTGGATGTACCGCAGTGACCTTACAGTTGTCGATGGTATTATTTACAAAGGCAATAGGTTTGTAATACCTGCACGACTAAGAAAAACTATGCTGTGCAAGATACGTGAAGGCCACTTAGGAGAAGAAAAATGTAAGCGGAGAGCGCGTGAAGTTATGTATTGGCCAAGAATGAACCAAGACATAGCACAGACTACAGCTACATGTGAATTATGTCTTACGTATAGACCGAAACAACAAGTCGAGCCACTGAGTCCTCACGCAGTGCCAGAGAGACTGTACCAGAAAGTTGGCGCAGATTTGTTTGATTGTAATGGGAAAACGTACATTGTCGTGACTGATTATTACTCTAACTACCCTGAGGTGAAGACACTACATACAACTACTAGTAAAGCCGTAATCAATTGCATGAAGTCAATCTTTGCAAGGCATGGTAGTAGATAAAGAGCATCTTTCTGTCAAACTGACAGGTACCACACCCCCTTTCTCCTGGGGCACGCCCCCTTTAATATTAAATTGTAGTTTTTGATATCGCTTTATATAAAATGTAATATAAAATTTATAGAGCTCGATATTAAACTGTATTAAAAGATAATGGCTTTGAAAAGAATGTCACGTAACACCAGTCGCAGTATGTCATGCAACGCAGCCTGTCAAATCAAGCGGATAAAAGATGCATATTACACAGTGTTAAAACCAGGTAGTTTTAGCGGCATTGATAAATATTATGGGTCGGTTAAAAATAAATTTAAAAGATCCGACGTAAAAAAAAGTGGTTACAAGAACAAGACGCATACACGTTGCACAAACCGGCAAGAAAAAACTATAAAAGGAACATGATTTGTGTATCGGGTGTAAATCAACACTGGCAATGCGATTTGGTTTCGCTGATAGATCTGTCAAAATACAAGGATGGTATTAAAAACATATTAACAGTCATCGATATATTCAGTAAGAGGGCCTGGGCTGAAAGTCTGACCGATAAGAACGCCGCAACAGTCGCTAATGCTTTTGAAAAAATATTCCAGCGTAGTGCTGTGCCGATGAAGCTACAAACCGATAACGGTAAAGAGTTTCTAAACAGAAACCTAAAAAAGGTGTTAGAAAAATACGTTATAAATCATTTCACGACCAATAACGATGTGAAAGCGGCTGTTATAGAGCGCTTCAATAGGACTTTAAAAACACGAATGTGGCGCTATTTCACGGCAAAGAATACCTACAGATATATATACGTTTTACAAGACTTCATACTCAGCTATAATAACACATACCATAGAACGATTAAGTGCGCTCCAAACGATGTGAATGACTCTAACGCATTGAGTGTCTTCAAAACGACCTACGGTGATTACTTTAGAAGTAAGAAAGCCCCCGTTTGTTTAGGAAGCGGTGACCACGTCCGTATTTCTAAATATAAGGGCATATTTCAGAAAGGCTACGAACAGAGTTTTTCTGAGGAGATATTTGTTGTACATAGTGTGAACACTAAAGGGCTTAAGCCGCTTTATAAGTTGACAGATCTGTACGGTGAAGTTATAACAGGTAGTTTTTACCCCGAAGAGCTTCAAAGCATACCAAAAAACTATAACAGGGTTTACAAAGTGGAAAAGATTTTAAAAAATAAGACGGTCGGAGGCCGAAAATACGCGTTAGTCAAGTGGCGCGGCTACCCCGCAAAATTTAACAGTTGGGTCGCGGCATCGGTGATAAAAGACATATAAAGCTCGTCACTATCTAAACAAGACGAGCGATGGATCACAAGTCGTTATGCATAACCTTACCCAGCAACGCCTCAGCGGTTACTTTCCTGCAAAATAAGATTTCTAACTATACGACAAAGTTGGCTAAACCGATAGACTTAAATGGCGAATGGGAAGTCGTTCTTACTGAGATACAATATCCGCACACGTGGAATACATTGGATTTACAAGATTGTAGACTGCAATTATCAAGGGATGGAACGGCGGATCAGCCGGTGGCGAGAGTCGCGAGTTTGTGCATTAAACCGGGTTTTTATGAAACAATCGAAGCGTTACTGAACGTAATCAATGCTGAAATTGTACAACTGAAACTGGACGTTGGTTTAACGTACGATCCGTTTGCACGCGTTGTAATATGTGACAGTAAGCGGTTGTATCAAATCCACGCCGGTTCTAAGCTGACATGGATACTGGGTTTACAACCTAAAACTAAGATTTCTAAACCATGCGCCTACATCAAAGGCGGCCAATATATGATGTATGTGTACACAGACATTATCGAACACCAGCGGGTCGGGGATAGTTATGTACCGCAACTTCGCACTGTTGAAATGAAGGGTTATAACAATGAGGTGATCAAAATACGATATGAGAAGCCCGATTACGTACCATTGTGCAAAACACATTTTGACATGATAGCCATAGAGATAAAGAACGACCAGAACGAGAACATGGCATTTAAGTTTGGGAAAGCGATCGTGAAGCTACACTTCAGACGCCGTAAAACTGAATTTTATTAACTAAGCAGAATGGTCGCTGTTAAAAATTATGGCGATCCGGGTCTCTACGCGCAATATTATAAATCTCAAGCCGGTAATGGATTACCAGGTTTTCACGGTAGCGCGTACATGTACGGATGCGGTTTAGGCTGTATTTTTCGAAGTCTTTTCAGAAAAGCTGTTCCTCTTTTCCGGAGAGGTTTAGAGTTAGCTAAACCGCATATGAAGACCGCGGCAAGTCGTGTCTAAAAGAAAACGGAAGCGCATGATAGCGCTTCCGCCTTGGGACATACCATTTTAAAAAAACCCCAGAGACGACGCAACTCAAAGAAGAAGAGAAAACCGAAGCGCTCCGTTGGTGATATTTTTTAAACATGTCTTTCATATACCACGAGTCCGTTGAATGTGCAAAAAAAACGGAGCTGGATCTTTTTGACGTGCCCCCGACACAAACTAGCATAGAGAAAAGTCTATACATCGAAGTTCAACCTTTAGCGGCGTTATCCGACACAGCTCCGCTTGAATTTTATATTGCGGCCAGCGGTGAACACTACTACGATCTGAACAACACACTGTTGTACGTGACGTGCAAGATCGTACGAACCGATAACACACCGATACCGCAAGGTGCGCGGGTCGCACTTATTAATTACCCCATAGCGACTTTATTCAACCAAGTGGATATAACTTTGGGCGACAGGCTCATATCACAATCCAACAATCTTTACGCATACCGTACGTACATTGAGACTATATTGAATTACAGCTCGGATGCTTTGTCAACAAAGCACACAACAGGATTATTTTACAAAGATTCGGCTGGAGAATTTAACAACACAGCGCTGGACGGCCCGAATACGGGGTTCAAAAAACGAGCAGGAGCGACAGAGCAGAGTCGCACGGTTAAATTGCTAGGACCGCTTCACTGCGACCTTTTCCATCAACATAAACTAATTTTAAATGCCGTTGATCTGAAGATTAAACTAACCAGAAACAAAGACGCATTCTGCTTAATGTCGTCTGAAGCAGATGCCTTTAAAATACAGATCACAGCGGCGTCCCTGTTCGTGAAAAGAGTGCAGGTCTCACCGGCCGTGCGGATTGGGCACGTGCAGGCCCTGCTAAACGGTAATGCGAAATACGCGATTGACCGCGTTGGGATGAAAATCTACAGCGTACCAGCAGGCAGTAGAGTATTTAATCTAGAAAATCTATTTTTAGGTCAAGTGCCGAAAACTGTTATAGCCTGCTTTGTGGATAACAAATCATTTTCAGGAACCCATAACCGGAATCCCCTTTGCTTTGAACATAAAAATGTAAGTTTTGCGTCCCTTTATCTGGATGGAACACCGCACCCTGCAAAATCATTTCAACCAGACTTTGAACACGGTAATGCTGTAAGAGAGTATATGTCACTCATACAGATCACAAATAAACAGAAATCTGACAATGGTATACTGATTGACCGCGAAGAGTACCTCAGAGGCTACACGCTATTTGCTTTTGATCTTTCACCTGAACAGGAGTGTGGAGAACACCTTTCCCTGATAAGAACAGGCAATCTACGTGCCGAATTCCGCTTTGCGTTGGACCGGACAATCAAAGGCGCGATGTGCTGTACGATTATCTATAAATGAAATAAACTAACACTACGCTGCTGAAAAAATGAACACATTACAGATAAACTGTATTCTGTACGCTGCGTAAAGCACACAGCATATTTTTAAAGGAACGTATCCGTGCGATATGTTACCGACCTGTAAACTGTCGCAATACCCCTGTGCATTTGTAATCAATACGCATAGCAGCGGGCAGCCGGGTGAGCACTGGTTGGCCATTTATTTTAACGAACAGCGTGAATGTTACTTTTTTGATTCTTACGGGTTAGCCCCTGACAGCCCCCTATTCCCAAAAGCAATAATACATTTTTTAAACTTGAATTCTAAAAGTATTTATCACCAAAATAAGCAGTTGCAAAATTTTAACAGCACCGTTTGCGGTTAATATTGCGTATACTTTATATTTTACATGTGTAAAAATTACAAATATGTGGATGTACTGGCCCGTTTTAGTGATGACACAAAACGTAATGATTGTTTTGTTTCAAATTTTGTAAGACGGCTCCCAAGAAGTCATTGTCTGAGTCATTATGCAGATAGATATATACAGATTTGTGTAACTTGTAACCAACGTTGTGTGTGAAGCGTTTTATGTACAATGCGGCATAACTATGGCGCGTTGTACATAAAATGCTTCACACACAGCATTGTGTGTGAAGCATATTACGTACAATGCTGTATTGTTTGTGTAACTTGTAATCAACATTCTGTTTGAAGCGTTTTATGTACAACGTGTCATATCTATGATGTTTTTCTAATAAACAACGTTGTTTATTAAACTTTATATCGCGTGATTGAGATTTCTTCCGGTTACACCAATAGAAACAAAGAACAAAATGTTGTTTTATAAATCATAAGTATATTTTATTGATATATGCAAATTATAGTTACAGAGATATAGGCGTTGAATAACACGGTAAAGACACACATTTAAAACATTACATAAAATATTATTGACACAATACAAGTTAAACATTGTGGCGCAAAATGCCAACACAAAATACAGTGTATAAAAATAGTATAAATTAGTTATATGTTATAGTTTCAGCCACTGTGAATCCTGAAATAGATTTATGGATCTTTTCCTAGGTAGTAAGTACCCGTGCAGCGTTGTTAATCCTGGGGGACTTAAAACATTTATTCGACTTTTGTTAAGGGTTTGTAGCGACATGGGCGATGTCACAGTGCCATCAGAGTCCTCCTGCTTCTCGGCTTTTAAGCGATCTAGGTACATTCTATTTACCACATTGCCTATGACGGTTGAGGGAATATTTAATTCAGACATAGCCCTCATAAATTCAGGCCAACCGTTCGGTGTATTACGGCTCGACACACCGTGGCTTTGCATGATGCTTCTTATTAAATCTAACATGTTGGAACCTGGTACAGCGCTGCCTTTGTACAGAAACTCCCCTTTACTGTTCCAGTCTGTGATGTGTTTAGAGCGTGTCATTTTACTCAATAGTATTTCACAGTTTTTTTTATACCTGGCATTAACACCGCTCAAAAGCACATGATAAACAGCATCGGTCGCAACAGGTTGTGTCGTGTTATTTGATTCATCAACAGATTTTGCAACGGGGGATAAAAGAGCTAAAGTTGACATTTCACTATCAGCCTGTTTACTCAACACTAGATACCTCTGCAACAACGTTGTATATCGCTTTGCTTTTTCATATTCTGATAAATCATTATTCTGTAGTATTTTCACGATCTCTACATCTAGACCATGCGTGGCTGTTTTACGTATGTCGTCGCTGTTCGGTTTGTTATGTAAACGGTCTAACTGATTCTGAGGCACTAGATACATTTTCTCAGCATACTCCATCAGCGATTAGACAATAGACCTGTAATTAGCGGTATAGAAAAACCAAGCAGCGAACCGATAAAACCGCCCGACTGTTTAACCAACCTCTTCTTTTTTCCAATGGCACATTTCTTATTACAAAGTGATTTTATAAGCTCTCGCTTCTTTTTAAGGTAGTTCAACTGTCGTTGAGACAGCGGTATTTTACCTTTAAGCGTGTTGAGCGCTATCTCACAAATAGCCGTGACTAAATCGTTTGAAGCGTTGGATAAAATAGCGTTTCTTTGGGGTGAGGTTGCTTTTATTAGCGTTTTTAAAAGCGCCCAATTACGTCTTATCCGTCCCGACATGTTCATCGTTGTTAGAATGACAACGAATGACTGAAGGTTGTACGGTTATAGCTTTATAGAACCGCGCTTCTTAATGACAAAAGCGACAGGTGTGTCTGGTGGGAATAAGCCGCTTCATAAACGATAATCATCAAGAGCGTTGTTTCTTAAATCAACCAGTAAAAAACCATAAGGGGCCTCCATCGCGGATTCATAGGAGTCAAGAAAAAAACGATATTTCGATGGGTACATTTGTCTAGCCAAAATGCCCACCTGCATTTTATCCCTGGGGTTTTTGAACAGGACCATATATTTTGTGTTTAAATGTATAGTCCTGCTCTTTTTACCTTGACAAAATATGTTTTGGACAAGGTACAGGATACTGAGATTACGATGGTGTACATACTTTGTGAAAGCTTTCTCAACCTCAGAATTATTACTAGCAGCGTCCATCAGATCATCAATCACTGTTAAATTAATCTTATCAGGGGGAAAAAGTTGATCATCGCTAAAAGACTCTGGTAAACCCTCTATAAAACGCATACCGGGGAAATCACGCAGAAGTTGGTCGTATATAGGCTGCCAACAGGTGTAAAACCAAACAACATTATCAGGTACATGAGTCATATGTGTTGCAGAGTGTTGCAACAGCATTTTCACAAATAAATTTTTACCCGAATTGGATGGTCCCGCTAAAATACAGGAGAAGGGTGCTGAAATCTGGTGTCCATCTTAATAGCCGAACGGCAGTGTTGTGAAGTTGTCCGTAAGAGACCGTTTAGTATAAACACACCTTTGCGTCTTCTGCAAAGTACACGTCTCTATCTGCCAGTACTTTTTCCCACGTACTATACCGGGTTGACGGATCACAACCTTTTTCTGATCGTCGCCTTCGGGGTTTAAAGGATAATCTAAGACCAGGTCTTTCAGACTGTCAAAGTTAACGTGCTGCGAATTATCGACATTGAGCATTATACCTTCAACTTTTAAACAGGTCTTCCCGTTGTTTAGTCGATAGCTGTATGACTTGGGTCCGGCTGAGACAAATTCTGTTATATGGGTGCCTGTGGGTAGTTCGCTAGTCAACTTGCCTAGATAATCACCCAATGGCGGGTTCCAGTCACTGGGTCTACTGACAAAAAATAGAGAATCTGTGTCGTGATACAGACATCTATCTTGTAACCTATCCAATAGTTTGTACAGTTCAACACGAGCATAAGCAGTTGTAAAGATTTACATTTGAAATTGCGCCCCTGGTGTAATGGTCTTTGGCATACCTCCAATTTACCATAACGGTATCATCGTCAACAAAGTCCAAAGCGGACACATCATAGTACGGTAAGAATGCATATTCAAAAAGCTTGTCGGGGTTGGTCACTAGACACGTATTGGGCATGTTGCTACATTGGCCAAATTTACCCCATAAGGAATTTAAAAACAATTTTGAAATTTGCCTTTTGGCGGGATTGATTTCTATGTGATCGGGACGTAAAGACACACCTTCATTTTTTTGATAGGAGTCTATATACTCTTTACATTTCACAGAGTCTGTAAACCATTCGGGATAACCAGAGGCCTCTTGTTTATCCCTGAGGTGCATTTTAATGTAACCTGAAAACAAATCGTCAGATCTCTCATCAAAATGCCACACCTCATAGATTTTACACACTCTGTACCCCATTTCTACAGCCAAATTTAGTTCCATGGTACACCAAGTACCGACGAGTGCCCGTTTTTCTGAATCATGAACACACGGCTCAGTCTGTCCAGACTCGGCGCATGTGCAACATAATGGAAACATTAACTTACCGCCCATTTTAACCGGCAGAACCGGAAAGAATAGACCACGAGGCGGGTAAACTTTAACCCGGGCAAATCCAAAATACTTTGTGACATCACCAAAATCCTTATAAATGATGTGCGGGTGTTGTATAGGATACGTTTTGATTTTGATGACAAAAGGGTACAGGTTGGTAAAGTCAAAATAGTGAATTTTTTCATCACAATCTGTTTTGTGATACAGCTTTATGGCGTTCGTGCATCCGCCATAAAGAGCATCACGTGGCTCCAAGGGTTCGGGTAATTCTTTACCCTTCAGAAAAGCTTGTAGACCCTCATCAGACTCTAGCATAGACTTCCATTCACAACCCCAGATTTCACGTATCTGAAATCCGCATTGTTTAAGGTAGTGCAACTTCACCTGCGTCTTGTGCCGCAGTTGACCGTAGGTCGTTTTAATCAGTTTGTTTTTATCATTGGCGTTGTAACAAGCGCCACAGCCATGATAAAAACAACCTTGGAATTCAAAAGATGTGGGTACACCATTAATCACGGCGTAACCATCCAGGCTGTATTTGCCAACTTTCTTCTCGCCCCCTTTTAAAGTGTGTCTTATACTCACACCTTCTTTGTGCTCTTTGTACATTAACCACTGTATGGCAGGCGTTGAGTAATGCTTCTGAGTCTTGTGGTAATTATCGCCCGGCACAAGGGCCAGTGTCTTTTCCTGCAAATATTTACAACAGTACATGGCCATGCAGACGGATGCCAACGTGACTAATTGAAAAGGCTCCAAGTGGCGCTTAACCACAACCTCTCTTTTTTCCTTTGTTATTAGAAACTCCTGTTCTGTTATGGCTATAACAGCTGACCTGAAAGCCTCACAAGCTTTTTGTAATATTTTCATTTCGTCTTTACAGTATCTTACGAGCTCTTTTTGAAAGTTAAACGGCATGTGTACGCTGGCATTGTACCAAGCTGTAAACTCAGACAATTCATCTTTCATCATGTATTGTGGACCAAAATATTCTATTGATGGCATAGCCCCTATGTAATTTTGGTTATCAGCGGTGTTAAAAAAATGTGGGAAATAACCTTTGGTACCGTCAAACCCCATCGCCTTTGGTAACTTGCTAAGCCACATGGGTAAAAAATTTAAAGAGTCGATAAATCTTATCTTCAAATCTTTTACCGTGATGCACATTATGTTGCCGCCTCTAGATAATAATTCCATCTTTAATTTCTCCTTAATCAGCAGGCGCAGCACAAAATACGCATCATAACGACCTGCATTATGGGCTATGAATGTGTAATGCGCAAATTTTGGTTTCATGAACGTCTTTACAAAATCGTCGATACACGCAACACCCTTAAACTCCCAGTCTTTCTCTCCCGTTAATGTTAGAGCGTAACAGTAGTTTGGTATGTGCACCCCCGTCTCCTGCATACACTCAAAATCATAAAAGATGTATTTCTTTGTGGGTTCTTCCGGCTTGATGGTTTGTATATAACACAAATGGTTCGAAAACCCATCAACGGTCTCCTTACAGATGGGACACTTTAGGCCTCGGCAGTTATGGTCTGTTCGCCGGTAGAGACAACACCTGTCACAATATACATGTTCAAGACAGGATATTTTGTGATCAAAAGCTAAAGCTTTGTGCAGCTCTAAACATTCGTTTGATCGACAAAATACCCTACACACCGAACACCTTAATGCCGTCACACCGTTGTCAATACAATCCGGCCTGTGACAAGCCTTACAAAAGAAAAGACAATCGTGATTATTTCTATGATGGTAAGCGCTATGACAACGGCTGCAATAATATCGGGCACCAAGAAACGCTTTGATATCGAGTATCCCATAAAAGTGACAATCGTAATATAACACAAACAGCGTGTCTTTGTAATGGCTGTCCGTACAGTAATATTTCCAATCGCCCTTTACTGTAATAGAGGAGCTTGAGCCTAACATTTAAGTAATTTTCAAAAAATGCAACGTCACTAAAGCTGACCGCTTTATCAATCGGCAGATTCAAAGCTTTATGTAGTTGGATAGCTCTCTCCTGTATTACATGGTCATTGGCGTTGTTACCTTTATCCAGAAGTTTACAGACGCTAGCGGCCAAACACAGGTCATTACCGATATTTCTGAAATCATACAAGTATCTTTTACGCTTGTCAATAATTAAACTGTATAGTAAGCGGCGTAAAACTCTGCCTGTCAAACTCCCGCCTGACCTGTTCCTAAACACACTGATCACAAACCTTAAACCTGTGGATAATTAGAATTCAGCGTTACTTTGAAGCGCGTTTGTAATCTGGTTCAAAAAACCGGCAGCGTCTAAATGTTTCTTGCGGCTTACGATGCGAATAGATAGCGTTGTGTAAACCGCCCCCTCCAATCTCAGCTGAACGCGGTCGGAAGGATCCACGCCAGCTAGGAAACCATCGAGCATGGCCTGTATAGCAGTATGAACATCTCGAACGCCCTCTACAAATGATGTAACCCGGTCCAAATTAACAAACCGATAATGGTTGTAGTACTCCACGGCTCTGAAATTTGGTCGTTGTCGTTCATAACTGTTAATCGCTTCTAAGTATACATGTTGCCGACCTTCGTCATTACCGGGTGACTCAACCCCACGTGCCTCATTATATAAGGGGCTTGCAATGCGCTCAATATTGTCAGGCTGTGATTCGTCAATCGGTAATGCTTGGGGTGGCGATTGTTCTAAATCTACATGCCTCGCGCTCTGCTCCCCGCCTACCACACATTCCCGGGGTGGTGAATGTTCTAAGTCTACAAACCCCGCCCTCTGCCCACTGCCTACCACCCATTCCCTGTGCCGCTTGTACTTTCTCAATCTGGTCAATGTTGTTACAGCCTGTTTCACCTTTGCACGTCAGAATAACTGTGAGATTTTGTATGTTACACAAGGTTTAATTCGTGGTTTTTTTTTTACAGGCATTTAAATTTAAAACACATTTCAAACCATTTTCTAGCATGTCTAGTCACGGTTCAGTTTCAATTATTTCTGCAAAATGATGTATGTTAAATTTAATAAATTCAGTTGTCTTAAATGACCGATCTATGTATTTTGACATGACATTCATATACGTCTCAACAACTTCTTTAACAATGTCTTGTTTATATTTAACACCGTGGCTCACACCTTTAATGTGTTTTAACAAATACCCAGGCTTTTACACCCATGTTCTCAACATCTTCCCGTATCTTACCCAACAACGCGTAAAATTGTATTTCAGCGTCTTGGCCTACTTGTTCTGTATTTTGACTTCCATCAACTATGTCGGGCGCTATCCAGTGCGCCGGTGCACGCGCATCTGCCGATGCGTTTGCCACGGCGTCCGTTGTAAAAATATTGGGTGTTGCTGTTACCCAATCAACCATTGTAGTATTACCAGGAATTCCTGCAACAGCTGATGACACTTCATCAGAACTATTCTGCTGTTCTTGTGTCGTTGACTCTACACATGGAGTAAACATTTCTTGCGCATTTATATCACCAATATATGATAACTCATCATTACCAGCTATGTTTCTTGTTTCTGTTTCAGAGCAATCCTGTGTATCAGGAATTATTATTACATCGGATTGCGACAATTCCTTAACTTTCATATCAGAGCAATCCTGTTTATCAGGAATTATGATTACACCGGAATGCGACATTTGATTAACTTTCATTCTTGAGAGGCGCGATGCCCTCTTAACCTTTACAGTCTTTGTATTACCAGCGACATCCCGGTCTGCAGTGTCAAATGATGTGTGTTTTGATGTTACATCGCCCTCGTTACTTACGCTTGATACAGTTTGTAACGCGATCCTTCTCCGTTGCGGCGTATCATTTTCGGAATACGACAATTTTCTTTTAAGATCTGTAAATGCTGAATTATGACTTCTCTCATTCGTTCTTGGTCGAGCCGACCTGCGTTTGTTCGGGTTGATACAGCCGTGCTGCATTCCCATAACTGATGGCCTAGCATTCTCCTTTAGGTGGTTATGTACGATCGACGGCGTTGCGAATTGATGGTTCTCCTTTTCAGCGGCGGTTGTGCGAAATGTTGTTTTCCTGCTTGTACTAGGCCTGTGTATTTGTGCAACTGTATCATGGCCTCCTGGTATCGTTGGATCATATCGTCTTGCTACAGCATCATCTGTAATACATATATTATAAAATAAATATAAACACAGATGCACGTAAATCAGCATTTAAGTCACTGCATAACAATATACCATATAACTGTGTTTGATTACACACCTGCTTTATATTCAAATGTTTGAGCCCGGCCCCCTGTCGAGCGGCGAAAAAACGGTCGCTCATCAGCCGCATTGCCGGTCTGTATAGTGGCGTCGTGACAACTTATTGCAGACTCAAAGATTGATGGTGTAGGTATTTCTAATATATCACGAAGAATTCTGTCTGTCATCGCGTTATCCATTATTGTGGAATCTTTAGCCGGTGGAGAAAAAAAATGATTACACGCGTTATAAAGTTAGAATAACATGAAAAGAGCTGTATTATTGAGAACATAAGTGTGTACAGGTGACATCGATGCCACACAACGGTACAAGGTTTATTTTTAATTTATTTTAAAATATAAATCTTCTTAATTATTATTTTATTTTTATTATTATTATAATAAGGTATTACATGTTACTCACAGGCAGGCGCCAATTCCACCATGTTAGTGAAATCTGGTACGATATTGTAATCTGAACCAAACAGATTTCCTCCAACATCATCGAAATTCTCTGTGTTTGCGGCATCTGTCGTTTAATTGTGAGAAATAAAATTTGTAATTAGCTACTTATCAACTTTGCATCCAACTTGTTGTACGCTCATACTATTTAAACTTTTAAAAATAAGTAAAAATGAACAAATTGTAGGCCTTGGTTATAAGTTCGTACTATTTAAACTTTTAAAAATAAACAAAAACGTGTCAATGGTATTTATAGACTTAGCTTACCATGGTTCATTTGATAACTTGGTAAAACATCATCTTCTGAACCGGATGTGCACATGTCGTTATCTTTGTTGGTAATGTTCTGCATTGTCTGTCGCTGAACCAATAATGAAAATGAGATACGATTAATACCAGTGTTCTTTTAAACTAGATACAGTTGATACATTAAAATATCTTTAAAATATAACATTTGTATAATATGAGAAAGCCTATAGCATCTGTCTTCAAACGATATACATGAAATAATACAATACCATTAAATTGTGTGTATATATATATATATATATATATATATTAAATGCATTTTCAAAATGCGCCACTAGATGGTGCTATTACCAAATATTTAAACATCCTTCAGTAAGCCACAAACAATTATGCATACCTTACAACCGTATTTGTAAAATATATTTAAATGCATTTCCAAAATGCTATTATGCATACCTCACAACCATATTTGTAAAATATGAGACAGTGTGAACCATAATGATAATAATAATAATAATAATAATAATAATACAACAACACCGTTAAATTGTATATATATATATATATATATATATATATATATATATATATATAATTATATTTTAATTTTTTTGTTTATTTTTACATTTTAATACCAGTGTTCTTTTAAACTAGATTAAAATGTAAATATGTTAAAATATCTTTAAAATATAACGTTTGTATAATATGAGGCAGCCTATAGCTTCTGTCTTCAAACGATATACATGAAATATTACAATACCATTAAATTGTGTGTGTGTATGTATATATATATATATATATATATATATATTCAAAAGCATTTCCAAAATGCACAGCATCCCTTGCAACACAATTATTAGAACCATAATGATAATAATAATAATAATAATAATAATAATAATAATAATTTTACCCCCCTCACAACCCAAGCATTAGAGCCATAATAATAATAATAATAATAATAATAATAATAATAATAATTACAAGGCATTGCACACATCACAGCCCAGTTAGAGTAATAATAATAATAACAACACTTACCATGATGTTGTGCATGTGTATAGCAATGTAACTTCAGTTGAAATTCCTTCTTAGAGCTGTATCCCAATTCAGAGCTGTAACTTCAGTTGAAATTCTTTCTCAGAGCTGTGTCCCAATTCAGAGCTGTGTCCCATTCTTATAGCCATGGTTATGAGCCAACTGGCCCCCACCAACCTGTGATATGCCGTCCCACATTTCCAAGTTGCAGGGGCGGGGATTTTAAACATATACACTTTGGACATATCATTTATTAAGTATGATATTTATTTTCAGTTACAATGAAAATATAATCTGTTAGCGGATTCTTAAACGTTGTACTCCGCACTTCAAAAATATACCAAATACTTATAATTTACCCTGCTGTATTATGTGTATTGCTTGAGTTCTAGTTGGCACCGCGGATGACAGCCACGGTTCAGCTCTGCCATTGCAGCCTTCGTTTTTAGGCATACATGCATAATATGTCTAATGTGTTGAGTCTATTGTACAGTTGCAATGTGCAGTATGAACTCATATGTGTAATGTTTGTAATGTTTGCCACGTTTTTTCCCCTTCTTATGCCCTGTATTCCCACATTCATGTTACTGCTTAGCGATGCATTGTACCACAAAGAATTCCTAGTGTGCGTGAGTACACATGTTCAATAAGGCCAATTCTGATTCTATTTAAACTATTGTGTTTTTAAATTAAAAAGATATATATATATATATTAGTGCTGGGCAACGATTAAAATTTTTAATCGCAATTAATCGCAGGATTTCATGCGATTAATAGCGATTAATCGTATTGTTAGCCGACTAAAGTCAATAATGAATTCAAAAGTGGTGTATTGTGCACTTTTACTACTTCTATATGAACAACAGTGCAATAACATTAAACAACACTGCAAAAACATTTGGTTTGCAATTTTCCCTTAACACAGTAGCATTTAAAAAACGTTAAAAATTAAAATAAAAAAATAAAATATGTTTTCTGAGAATCTAAATCTGTTTTCTTACCCAGATTTGTCTTCCCACCAGATTGGACAGATATATTTTAGGTGTGTAACCTAGTTACTCCTCTGCACCAAGCCAGTTGCTAAGACACACAAGGTTATTTACATTTTCAGATGATAAAGAAACTCTCTTCTTCTGTACAATATGACCAGCAAGAGAAAACAACATTTCACAGGGTACTGATGTTGCAGGTGTGGCCAAGTACTTCTGTGCAATGGAGGCCAGCCTGCTGTGTGAGCCTGCATGTTTGGACCACCACTCTAATGGACAGGACTCTGTACTGATGGTGGGCTCCGCTCTGAATCGACGCACACTGTTCTCAACTGAATCTTCCTCCTGTTCAGAATCAGACTCTGATGAAGCAGCCAATAGGGCTAACTTTTTATTTGGTGGCTCTGATGTTGTTGCTTCCACAGGTTTCTCTGCAACAAACCTCTGTTCCTTTAGTAAGTTGGTGACTAAGGCCCACACCTCACCCCTCTCAGCTCTGGGTATACACTTGAGGTCCTTGAATCTAGGGTCCAATGCGGTAGCAATCTTCAGATATGCAATGTTGGCATTTTCTTTGCGCGTCTCCAGGTCTGTTCTGAATGTAGACTTAAATTTGACCACGTAGGCTGGGTCATCATCTGAACTCTCCATGACCCGAGAGAGATGGCAAAAAGCAGGCAGAACCACAGAGCATGAAACATACTTTTCTCCTCCCAGAAGTTCAGTCACATACCTGCAACAGTAAAAAAATATCAAACCCATTTCTTTGGGTACGGGAGAATGCTGGTGGTCAGAAGACCGACAGCGGCATCCTGGAATCCAGATACCCAAAAGTCCCCGGTAAGTATACTAACCCTCCCTGCTCCCTACTAACCCTAACCCTCCCTGCTCCCTACTAACCCTAACCCTCCCTGCTCCCTACTAACCCTAACCCTGCCTGCTTCCTACCCACCACCAGTAAGTGCCTAAACCTACCTAACTACATCCCATTCATGCTATATTTTTTACAGACAGGACAGTGGAAAAATTAAATATATGAAGTATGTAAAATATACCTGCAGGGCTCCAGTAGCGTTTCCAACCTCTGCAGTTTGTCCATTTCAGCTGTAGTTGGCATGGCAATCTTGGTGTTGTGTGTGGTGAGGACATCCCTCAGTGGCTGTTCATTTCTACAGACACTTTTTATCATGTCCAGAGTCGAATTCCATCTGGTTGGAATATCTTGCATAAGTGACTCCTTATTTTGTCTATGTTGAAATTGTTGTTGTTGTAATTCTGCAGCACTTGCTTGACTGTGTTTAAAGTGGCCTACAACTTTTCTGCATTTGGCCAGGACATTGTCAAACGCACTGTTCTGCAGAGATACTGTGACAGAACGCTGGAGACTGTGCGCAGTGCAGGGGACATGTTCAAAAGGCAGGTGTCTTGCAGCAGCAAACATATTTCTTGCACTATCTGTGCTAAGTGTGCCGACTTTATCTGAAATGTTCCACTCCTGTGCAACATGAATAAAATGTTCAGCGCACGTTTCAGCAAAATGTCTCTCTTCTGTTTTCATTACAGTCAGAGCATGTGAATGTAGCTCCCAGTGTTCATCAATATAATGCACTGTAACTCCGAGGTAATTATGGTTACCCAGCGATGTCCAGTAATCTCCAGTGAGAGCAACATGTGGTACACATTGTAACGCCATCGCTTTTGTAGTACTCTCCTTTTCATACAAGTCATGTATTCTTCTTGTGATGGTGCGTCTTGAGGGAGGCTCATACGTGCTGTCATTCGTTGCGATCCTAAGAACATTCTTCAGACCGACATCTTCGACAATACTAATTGGCCTGCAGTTTGTAGCTATCCACTTCGCTATGTTATTTGTTAGCTTTTCTTGCTTTTGTTTATCTATACTTCTCCCATACGCTGTATCCAATGTAGTCTGCCAAAGCTTCCCTCCACTGTTTGTTTGAGTGGGTGAGTTGCTGGCATCAAGGGTGTGTATTGCATTTAAGTGATACTTCAGACTCGAAGTACTCCGGTGATAAGAAAATTCAGCTTTGCAGTGTTTACAAATAACTTTGGTTTTATCAACTGTGCCATCTGGTAGAGATTTAAAATGAAAATGTCCATGTAAGATTTCGGTTCCTTTTTCCATTTTCTGTGAAAACATTTTTAAATAAATAAAATAAAATTTATAAAAAATAAAAAAAAACTGTATTTTTTGTTTATAGCAGATTAGGCACCCCAGCAATAAAGGGAGTATAATAGCTCAGCAAGGAGACCTTAATGAACGAAGGAGGCCCAAACTTCCACTAACTCTCCTGTTAATATAAGCAATATAAGCCCCAATGTACATAAACCATTCTCATCCAGTCCCACAGCGGCACCTGCCAAAGAAGAGAAGGGCTGCCCTGCTCTCTGCAACCCAGCCGCGCGATACGGGATCCCACTCACCCAGTCCCACCGCTTGTGTTCTAGCTTAGAACTCTTAGAGCTTAGGCTCCGTATAAAAACCAGTACTCACAGAGATATTGTGAAGATGTCTCAGTCTCAAGAGGTTATGGCGGTTGGCGGCTTCCTCCTCTCCGGCGGCATCCGGTGGCTTCCTCATCTCCGGCGGCATCCAGCGGCTTCTCCATCAAGGGGTCAGATGAATAACTGCTTCCGGCCGCTTCTTCCGGCGCAGCAGAATTAACGGCGTTAACAATATTATCGCCGTTATTGCATTATGGCGTTTACGCGTTAATAACGCACTATCGTGCCCAGCACTAATATATATATATATAATCACATCATAGCGTGTTACATCTCTGTTTCAAATTAAGATGTAATTTTGAGGCAATACATAGACCTGTAGGTGGTGCTAATGTTCTTTTGCAGAGATTAACACACTGTGTACATTAATAATAACCAGATACTTTTGCTACATGCTTGGCGTCCATCAGGCAAATTTTGAAATTTGCTCTGTCATCATGAATCATGCATGGACATGGTCATTAAAATCAATAAGCTTTTTAAATCAGTACCATGTGTGACATGGCATGATATTTTAACTGCGGGGTTGTGAGAACCCATTTGTGCTTCCGTACATCTAAGAAATCTGTAATTTGCGCTGTCATTATTAATCATGCATGGTCACGGTCATTAAAATCAATATGCTTTTTAAATCAGTACCATGTGTGACATGGCATATTTTAGCTGTTGTGCTGATGTTAATATTAACAGTGCTGTATTTAACATAATAACTTGCTGATTATCTGTCAGATTTTCTATGATGTGCTACAACTTCAAAGCCATTATCTAGACTGGTGTTACGTGACATTCTTTTCAAAGCCATTATCTTTTAATACAGTTTAATATCGAGCTCTATAAATTTATATTAAATTTTATATAAAGCGATATCAAACACTATAATTTAATATTAATGGGGGCGTGGTACCTGTCAGTTTGACAAAAAGATGCTCTTTATCTACTCATGGTGTTCCTATGGAAGTGTTCACTGACAATGGTCCTCAGTTTTCCAGTGCTGAATTTAGACAATTTGCTGATGAGTGGGAATTTGTCCATACTACGTCAATTCCCCACTATCCACGCTCAAATGGGTTGGTGGAAAGTTCAGTAAAAACTGTAAAGAGTCTCATGAAAAAAGCTCAAGAAGGTAAAGGAGATTTCTACAAAAGTCTTTTAATCTACCGCAGTACACCTTTACAGAATGGACTTTATCCTGCACAAATGCTGAAGGAAAGGAGGATTAGAGCAAATCTCCCGATACATGATGAACTGCTTAATACACATATCTCAGCGTTGGTCAGACTGAGTAAGGAACGTCAACAGGCGAAACAGAAACTGTTCCATGACAGGCGAGCAAAAAGCTTATCTGATCTAAAATCGGGTGACCAAGTCCGTCTCAGAGATCACGAGAAAGGTATTTGGGTGCATAAAGGTATTGTGCAAGCACAAGTAGCACCAAGATCTTATACTATACGTACAGAGCGTGGAACGGAAGTAAGAAGAAATCGGGATGATTTAAGATCTCAACCTAACCATAATGAAGACAACATGACTGAAGAATACCCTTCATCTGACATGTATGATGATCCTGATAATGGTGAACAAACCACGATTCTAGAAAGGTCCAACATGGTCGATGAAACACAGACTGTGTATGAAAGACCCAAAAGGGAAATACGCAGACCTGAGAGACTCATTGAAACGTGTTAGGTGATGTTCTTAATATGAAGTTGTTAATTGTTGCATTGAAGCGTACAGGGCTTATCTTTAAAGAAAAGAGGATGTGATGTTAGTGTATTAGAATGCGTAATATTTGTAGACACTCCCTTACTAATATGTGTAAGCCTGAATCTTCAGTGATGGTCCCTGGGACCAGGGGGATGCTGGGAAGTGGGTGGTCCAGTGTGCAGTGTGTCTGGAGTTGGTGATGGAATAAAACAGCACAGCAGTGAACTCACATGTCTCTGTGTCCTTATGACTGGATTTACAAACATATGAACAA
Organism: Pseudophryne corroboree; assembly: GCF_028390025.1. Taxonomy (NCBI): domain Eukaryota; kingdom Metazoa; phylum Chordata; class Amphibia; order Anura; family Myobatrachidae; genus Pseudophryne; species Pseudophryne corroboree. The sequence goes on along the minus strand of NC_086445.1, from coordinate 449,312,621 downwards.
AACAGTAGTGTCCTGTCACTGTGCATAGGTCATCATCATTCCAGTGACAGTGGTATCTGGTATCTATCTAGTGGCATCTAATTCCAGACATTACTGCCGTCTAATTCCAGATATATTACTGACATATAATTCCACACATTAAAAAATGGAGAACAAAAATGTGGAGGGTAAAATAGGGAAAGATCAAGATCCACTTCCACCTAGTGCTGAAGCTGCTGCCACTAGTCATGGCAGAGATGATGAAATGCCATCAACATCGTCTGCCAAGGCCGATGCCCAATGTCATAGTAGAGATCATGTAAAATCCAAAAAACAAAAGTTCAGTAAAATGAGCTGCTCTTCCTTCCTGAAGCGGTGGCAGTCGGCTGTGCTGTGTACCATGCGCAATGTAGACCACACTCATGTTGCAGGAGCAGGTCAGTGGATTCCTCGAGTACAGGTCCGGGTTCCAGGTGCAGCTTCTGAAGTGTGTGTCTTCGTACTGTGCATTTCAAAACAGAGAGCTCTGACGAGCAAAGCTCTCTGTTTACAGAGCTCCCGGCAGCTATGCTTGTGACAGCGGGCGGCCGTAACAGTAGTGACGGAGACAGCTGTCTCAGTCTCAAATAAAAAAAAAAACTTGGTCCATCAGGGGGGGTTTCTGGGTACTCAGAAACCCCCCCTGCATGCGCCACTGGGAGGTTGCTCCTGCCACCATTTGACGCCCCCTGCAAGTGCTGGAAGGAGCAACCACAGTCCACTTCCTGATATTAAAATTGAAGATGTCACTGTTGAAGTACACCAGGATGAGGATTTGGGTGTTGCTGGCGCTGAGGAGGAAATTGACAAGGAGGAGTCTGATGGAGAGGTGGTTTGTTTAAGACAGGCACAACAGAAATGCGGACAACTGGTGTCAAACTGTGTGTTGCCTTTGTCAAAGTCAGAAAAATATCCCTATACACGCTGCCATATTTGCACCTCATGCTGGTCCGCGCTGCGCATGCGTACACTCTCCCGTGAAGGCGCATACCCGCAACAGCGTGCACCCGCGGGCGCACGGTATGCGTATTTACGGTAGAGTTTATGTAATCGTAGCGTGCGACTCATTCGTTACATATTTTCAGTAATAATGTAGTTTGTAGATCATGGTCCCTTTGATAGATTCTGAAAGTTTGGTTAATATAGAATGTCCCTGAGCTGAGGAATCCCTCTTTGTATCGTAGGAAGGGTCTAACAGGAGTCATGCAGTAGTGTTTGGTACCCATCGGAAGAGTATTTAAATAGCAATATTCCGGTGTTGGTTTGGAGCGTATTAATCGCTCGTGCGAATAGTTATGGACATAAGAAGTTTATGTCCATTTCTACTATTTACTCATACTCAGGTATGCGGCGGGAAACCTAGTTCCCCACCCACCTGAGCTGTTTGAAATCGTCACAGCCCACCTGTATGAATCAACCTATGACCTTTTGTTATGATGCAGGGCCGAATTCCGACGTCCAATGGATAATGGGATTGTAGGGACTGTAGGATTGCATTGTGTGTGGGGCATAAATAGGCAGGCCGACCACATCCAGCTCTCACTCTTCAACGGTTCTCATTGCTGAAAATCGGGTGCTGGATGTCCAGGCGCATGCGATCGTTTACCCTTGTGCGTAAGTTTCTCTCCGTAATCATTGTCTTTCTGTGAGCCAATTTCTCTCATCTCTCTCCGTCTCTCTCTCTCTTTCCCTTCTCTTTCTCTCGTATCTCCCCTAGACTAGTATTGTATTGTATTAGATAGTATTGTATTTTGGTTAGGAAGTCTCTGTTATATTGTAGTGTATCATTTGTACTGTTATCCCCTTTTACAAATACATTAGATATAATACAGTTAATAGGCTTTGGACCCTAAACCAGTATCTGTGTATTTCCTATAGTGTTAAGTGTTCACTTGAGCGTCGGTGACGCTCAAGCAGCTTTGTAGTTAGTCAGGTTACACAAGGTTGCACTTACACCCTGTACTCACATTAAGGTATTCTGTGAATTTTATTGGTATAAGGTTTAGACATAAAGGTATAGCGTTGTGAGCGTCTGCGCCGCTGGTGATCTCCTCGTGGTCTCGAGCGTCCGCTACGCCATAGCGAATCATTACTCTAGTCATAGCCAATAACGTGTCCTGTGATCGCTGGGCCGTGAGCGAACGTGACGCTTGAGCGTCTCGCCTACGGCTGAGCGATCGTTACGCAACTAGCGTACCATTACGGTACTTCTTAAGTAAACAGCGTACAGTGTTCTTAGACTTCATAAAGGGTTGTTTATACGACAAGGGAATTTAGCATTGTCAATTGGGGACTCGTCCTATCCTTCTCATATCTGCACTAGGTAGATCAGCAGACATTATCCCCCCAGCAAAGGGTGGGAGGTTGTCTCGCAGTGCTGACGGGATAAGCGTCTGCTTCGCTTAGATAAAGAGTGCTGAAGGAATCCGGGAACCGGAAGTAAGAACAAAACGCTTGTGTCTTTTAAAACTGTTTTATTTCTCTTCTGTCTTGCGTATACACGCACGCATACATTTATCTGCATTTCTTTTTCAAATTTCGTATATCACTATTCCTGTTTGCCAAGTTTTATAGTTGATAGAAAGTGCTAAAAGAGATTTGCTGTTATTTCATAGTAGAGGTAATAGTTAAAGTATAGACCAACACACGGCTTGTCTGGGAGATAAGGCAGTCAGTGTGGTGTGCGGTAGATGATCAGGGATCATCTACATTGATAAAGGTAGAAATTGTGTTACGGTGGATCTTTGTTTTGCGTACACGTGTCCCTAACAAAAGACTTGCGTACGCAATCCAAACGGCAGACGCACGCAGCGTACATTACTCAACGTAGCGTCTGGTTACGCCCACGTAGCCCAAGTCACGAAAAGTTGAATTAGAGCAAAGCGATAATTAGCGCAAAGGCGATAAGTAACGCACAGCGGTAAATAACGCGACGCGGTAAATAACGCAAATCTTTTTTTTGGAAAAATCTGAAATTTAGTTTAACAGATCCTGCTCCTAATTGGTAACACAGTTGGACTGAAGACAATTTCTGCGCAGAAATAGATATAGAAACAAAGTGTACATGTGTTGAGTGAGTGTGTTTTTATCACATAAGTTTATATAACTTAGAGGTTGAACCAAAAGGAAAGTCGGGTACTCGTCAAGGGACACACGTGTAAGTGACATATACGGTGGCTAGGGAGGCATCCCTGGTTAAATAATATTCGAGCATTAGAGTATAGCGGACCATAAGGTAACAGACCAGGAGGTCATAAGGTAACAGACCAGGAGGTCATTAACAGAACAGACCAGGAGGTCATAAGGTAACAGGTAAAATAGACAAAGAGGTCCGCTATAAAGGTACAAGAGGCACAACGCCTGGGGTGTTGGTGCAGAACCCATATAGGCCATACAAGCTCTTGCTGAAGGAATCGCGGCCGGAAACATCGATTCCATTGATCTTTCAGTACATGACAAGTAGTGCTTATGTACTGAACGATTGGACCGCACGTAATTGTGTGCAGTAGTTAGTAATCTGACCTAATACCATTAGAGTAAAGTGGTCACAAACGCTATTTGTACATTCTGACGTGATTTGTGTATTTTTTTATTTTTGGAAGGGAAGTTCGCTGGTCACTCAGGAACTATCTAACAACCCCACCTTTATTGGAAAGAGTAAGTGTCCTGCGGGTAACCCTCATATGTTCCAGTAAACAGAAGGTTCCATAGGGGCCCTGTATCGAGTACGCCAGCACCATATCGGTGTGATCAGGTCGTATTGGTCGAGGTGGGCGAGTGAGTGGGGTACTCGGTAAACCGCCACCGCCGGCCTATTTTTGGACAATTTGGTTTGCTGTAAGGGTTCGCTGAAGACCGTGATATAAAGATCACAGGAGTAGTAAGCAACACCTGCAGATTATGGGGGCCAGTTGTTCAGGTAGGGGGCGATCAACCTCGGTTCGGGTTGATTCAGAGAACCGACCAGTCGGGTCGGCAAGATACATCATGTGTGAAAAATACGGAAGTCACACAGAGGTTTTATGTGATGAATGGGAGAGAATGACTGTACAAGACAGGGACAAATTCCCAAGAATAGGTAGCTTCAGTCCAGAAGTGTTACAAAATTTAAGGAGGAGGATATGTCTCGTAAAATCAACAAAGAGACGAATTCAGCATCATGATTATTTACAGTTATGGCACCAGGAAGGTGAGATACAGAGAGGTTTGGCTCTGGCGGCAGGATCTGGGGCAGTCAGTAAGCTGATAGCCACAGCCCCTCCTCCACCATACATTGCAGGAGAGAAGTTGATTGCGGAGAGAAACGCACTGGGTTGTAAAACACAAACACTTAGTAGCCCTGTAAATGTAAATGATGTTAACCAAGTAACTCATGCTATTATTAACCCGTGCAAGTTGTACCCTGTTTTGAACCTTCCTCAGGAGTGTGATCAAGAAGAAGATTCGGCAACAATTTCAGCTCTCTCTCTTGCGGCCACCATAGCAGAGACCACAGTAGGCACAGCGACACCCACGAGATTAGTGAAAGCCCCTAGCGGAGGGATAGGTGAGGTCGTGTCAACGGGTAAGTACGGCACCATGCACTACACTGAAACAATTGTACCACAAGTTGTAGAATCTACGCAGAATGAGGCTGTTAGAATTGCTCCTGTAAGGGTAATAGCAGTTCCCAATGGGAAAACAGATGTGTCTGGAGCCACTCCCATAAGGAACATTGCCATGTACACTCCATTTTCCCGAATGGAATTAAGAACAATAGTGTCCGAATTTCCTGACCCCAGGAAAGACTTAGTTGCTAGCCAAAAATACATCAGGGATCTAGGTAACACTGTAGAACCCAACAACAAGGATTGGCAGATACTGCTAAGAGCTTGTTTACCTTCCAATGTCGACGCAACTCAATTCTTAGTTGACTGCGCCTTGGATAAAGATGTACCGCTTACAGACGTGTACAACAAGGATAATGTAAAAAGGATAAATTTACAGCTAAAGGAGTATTTCCCAGCCGTTGTTAAATGGAACAAGATATTCTCCATTAAGCAAAAGGAGTCCGAAACGGCAACAGAATATTTTCACCGGGCACTATTAGAAATGGCAAAGTACACTGGTATAGAAGACATTAAGACCAACCCAAACCATCGAGAAGTAGCAGTATCTGTACTGATGGATGGTTTGAAAGAAACATTAAAAGCTAGGGTACAGACCACACAACCATGTTGGCGAGGTCTGTCAGTGTCCACATTGAGAGAGGCTGCTATTGATCACGACAGAAACATCACTAGGCACAGGGAGTCGCAAAGTGATAAGTTGATGTCAGTAAGTATACAGGCGCTGACCACAAGGCAGCCTGCGTATGTACCACCGAATCCTGTGGGTAAGGCAAGTGTAATAACATGTTTTTCTTGTAACAGACCGGGACACTATGCACGAGAATGTAGAACAAAGAGTGTACAAAGATCTTTTCAACCCCCTAGACAACGACACGACACACGACATTGGGAGCAGGGTCCACAGAGGCGGAGTTTTGAGCCACATACAGGGGAAACAAAAAGATATCCCCCGAACAGAGATTGGCATGCCTCTGGTAGTTCCCAGCTAACCCCCTCACAAGTAGTCGCTGCCAGCGGGATTCAGGGAGGTCAGCATACCCACTAGGGGTGTGGCCATACCTGTAATCTGCAGCCAGTTAAGTTGATTGCCAGTCTTGGAAGTGAACCAGAGATTGCCATCAATGTAGCTGGTAAAACTTTAAACTTTCTTGTAGACACAGGGGCGGCCAAGTCAGTGATAAATTCGACAGTGGGCATGAGAACCACTGGTAGGACAATTCCAGCCATGGGAGTAACAGGAGTAGTCCAGCACTACCCTGTTAGCAAACCAGCCGAGATTACAATAGGGCCTTTGCATACCAAGCATTCCTTTTTGCTGGCTGCATCGGCACCAACTAATCTCCTGGGTAGAGACTTACTATGTAAAATGGGTTGCGTCATTTATTGTACTCCTGATGGTGTATTCTTGGACATTCCTGAGAATCACGCTCAGGAGGTACGAGACATGTTAGACTCCCCATCAAAATTAATGTCACATTCCATTATGACAAATAGGAATCCATCCCAAGTAGAAGAGATGATATCTCAGATACCAGAGTCACTTTGGACAAAAGATGGACAGGACACTGGATTAATGGCAAACGTAGCTCCAGTAATTGTACAAGTAAAAGATGGTAGGATAGCTCCAAAAATCCCACAGTATCCTCTGAAGCCAGAGGTGGAGTTAGGAGTTTTTCCCGTAATAGAGCGCTTGCTACAACAGGGCATTCTAGTAAGAACGTCCAGCACAGCAAATAGTCCCATCTTCCCTGTTAAAAAGAGTGGGGGGAGGGGTTACAGGCTAGTGCAGGATCTAAGGGGGATTAACAAAATAGTTGAAAGTCAGTTCCCCGTAGTGCCTAATCCAGCTGTCATCCTAATGCAAATTCCTCCCACTGCCAAATTTTTCACTGTTATTGACCTCTGCTCCGCTTTCTTTTCGGTACCTCTGCACCCTGACAGCCAATATTTGTTTGCATTCACATACAGAGGAGTCCAATACACGTGGACTCGGTTACCCCAAGGTTTCATAGATAGTCCAAGTATATTTTCTCAGGCTTTGCATGATTGTTTACAGTCTTTCCAACCGGAGAGTGGATCAGTATTGATACAGTACGTGGACGATTTACTGCTGTGTTCAGATTCACTGGAAGCCTCTCTGAAGGATACGAAACAGCTCCTGTTTCATCTTTCAGACACAGGTCACAAGGTTTCCAAAGACAAGTTACAATTATGCCAAACTAAGGTAAAATATTTGGGACACTGTCTAACACAAGGACTGAGACACCTGACCGCTGATAGAATCCAAGCCATTAGAGACATGACACTGCCACAAACCCAGCAACAGATCAGGACGTTTTTAGGAATGTGTGGGTATTGCCGTAATTGGATCCCAGGGTTTTCCATATTGGCGTTACCTTTGCAGGAAATGGTCTCTTCAAACAAACCTGATCGGATTTCGCATACAGACGAATCCGAAACAGCATTTGAGAGACTCAAACAGTGCCTAACGCAGGCACCAGCACTAGGTATGCCAGACTATGGGAAACCCTTTGAACTATACGGAACAGAAAGTGCTGGGTGCGCAGCAGGTGTACTAACCCAAAAACACGGTGACGCCAGCAGGCCAGTCGCATACTACAGCGCCCAGCTAGACACGGTAGCGCGATCCCTCCCCACATGCTTGCGTAGCGTTGCGGCGATAGCATTGCTAGTGACAAAAAGCGAAGATGTCGTGCTAGGCCACAACCTCACAATCCATACACCGCATGCGGTATCTGCCTTATTGAATTCTGCCCAAACCAGACACGTCTCATCAGCAAGGTTTACAAGATGGGAATTGGCATTAATGGCCCCAGTAAACATCACCATAAGGAGATGCAGCGCATTAAATCCTGCAACTTTTCTCCCAGGTGTGCCTGGTCAGGCACAAGGGGTGGAAGGTGAGAGTGATGGGGAAGGAGGATTTAATGCAAAGGAAGATACACATGATTGTATGGAATATTTGACCCAAAATTTCACCGCAAGGCCTGACATCAGTGACAATCCACTGGAAGATGCAGAACTCACGTTCTACACTGACGGTAGTTGTCATAGACAGTCAGACTCGGGAGACTTGTGTACTGGATACGCAGTCGTAGATGACCAAGACACCATAGAAGCGGAACCGCTAGGCCCACCTCACTCAGCCCAGGTTGCTGAACTGGTCGCCCTAACCAGAGCATGTGAATTGGCTAAGGGTAAGTCAGCCAATATCTACACCGACTCTAGATACGCCTTCGGGGTAGTACATGATTTCGGAGCCCTATGGCGCCTCAGAAATTTCATGACGGCAGCTGGTACACCGATAGCGCATGCAGCATATATAAAAAGGCTTCTAACAGCGATACAGGAACCCGACAGAGTGGCTGTTATCAAATGTAAAGCACATACATATAGCCAAGACCCAGTATCCCTTGGTAACAGCCGAGCAGACGAAGCCGCAAAGCTTGCAGCTGCTACCCCCATACAGACAGACACCACACAACTGATGGTATTTAATACCATCAACACACAAAAGTTGTGTGAGATGCAGAATTTGTGTTCCACACAGGAAAGAGCAGTCTGGAAGGCAAAGGGATATGGCCAGGAGTCCTCAGGGCTCTGGACGGATGGACATGGTAAACCAGTGGCCCCCAGGGCATACCTTCCATGTCTGGCTGAAGCAGCTCATGGGCTGACTCATCTAGGCAAGGAGGGGATGTGCAAATTGGTAAGAGCATACTGGTGCGCCCCAGGATTCTCCTCTCATGCGAGTAAAAGAGCAATGTCATGCCTTACCTGTCTGAGAAAGAATATTGGAAAAGCAATACCTACAGAACCATCCCATATCCCACCTACCGGCGGCCCTTTCCAGGTAATACAAATTGACTTCATTCAATTACCCCCATGTCGAAATTTGAAATATGTACTTGTCTGTATAGATGTTTTCTCGAATTGGGTCGAAGCTTTTCCAGCAGCTACAAATACCGCTATGTTTACAGCTAAGAAAATTGTGCAGGAATTTGTATGTAGATATGGTATCCCTAGAATCATTGAAAGTGATAGGGGTACCCATTTTACAGGTGATGTCTTTCAAGGAATGTGTAAATTAATGGGTATTGATAGCAAGCTGCACACTCCGTACCGTCCACAGGCGAGTGCGAAGGTCGAAAGAGTGAACAGCACTATTAAAAATAAATTGAGTAAAGTAATGGCAGAGACAGGATTGACGTGGCCAGAAGCTTTACCCATTGTTTTGTATAGCATCAGAACCACTCCCAGGTCCCCTCTTAATCTGTCTCCTTTTGAAATCTTGTTTGGTCGACAACCGCATGTCATGATTAACCCTCAGGATGATTTGAAATGTAACAATGAAGTAACTGTAAAGTACTTGATTAACATGAGTAAGCAGTTGAGGAATCAAAATGATAATCTGAAGTTGGTGATTCCTGATTTACCAGATAGTAATTGTCATGACATTGAACCTGGGGATTATGTAATGATACGAAATTTTCTACGCTCAGGTTGTCTTATTGATAGATGGGAAGGACCATACCAGGTCTTATTGACTAGCACCACAGCATTGAAGGTTGCTGAGAGAGAGACTTGGGTCCATTCATCCCACTGCAAAAAGGTTGCTGATCCAGAGAAGTCCCGTGATAAGGAACAGACGGTAGAGGTTGTATCACTGGAGTGTCTGTTCCAGGAGGACTGAGGCGGCACCTGAGCCTTGAAGACCGAAAGCAGTTGTCGACTCCCCTCTCCCTTTTATTGTTTTTCTCCACTTCCCATCCCCTCTTCCTTGAAATTTCTTTTTTCCCCCTTCTCATTCTTCTCTATTTCCTCCTCAAAGATGGACTTGCCCCAAGAGACTGTGATCCGGATTTTGATGTTAACAGTGATGTTGACCAGAACAGTCTGTTCCGGCGAGAGTACCATAGAGGTCGAGAGAGGTTCTGGAATGGGTTCCGATTATGATGATGGAGGCGTAGTTTTCCAAGATCAACCAAACCAACAAGCAAAGGCGAGTATCAGAAAACGATCCGATAGAAGAAATTGTGATGGATTGTTAGCTGAAGAAAATTGTATCTGTAGGCTCTGTGATAATCTGGTTGAAGATGGATGCATAAAGAAATGCCAATCCAGTTTTAATATCCATATGGACCGGCATCCATTGAGTGACTATCACTCTTTAGTGGGTAATGTGTTAAACAAAACAGATTGTTGGGTATGCTCTCAAGTACCTCAGGGTCATAGCAAATCAGGGCTAGTACCATTTCCTTTAACGTTAGGGGAGGTACTTGAGCTAAGTGGTGGGAGACCGGTGGACCGGAGATTTAACATCTCCAGCCCTCCTAGTTTGAAGCTCCACCAATACCATGTGGATAGGTCCCTCTTATGTTTTAATATCTCCAACCCCCGTAAGCCGGGAAATTGGGAAGTGTCATGGAGCAACCTTACCATGACCTTTTCACACAGAGCAGATAGAATGCCTACAGATACAGAGCTCGTACGCCACATAGCCAGTAGAGGAAAATCTTTCCGGTATCGATATACCTTAGGAAATAGGATTACTAGAGTTGGAGAGGTATCACCAGGATACTGTGCACATATCGTACAAACAGATACGTGCATTAAGCAGATGGAAGAATTAGGGTCAGGAGATTTCACCTGGAAGGTTTGTAACATGGTAATGTCCTTCTCCGTCCCATATGTTCTCCCCAATGACGCATATTTCATATGCGGGAGAAAGGCGTACAAGTGGCTTGCCCCAAACTCTGAAGGATTGTGTTATATTGGAAAAGTATTGCCTGAAGTGATGACTGTTACACATGACAAAATGAAGGACATACACCGTGGTGCCCAAGCTCCTTATACTCACACTCATTACGAGCACCGAGTTAAAAGACAACTGTCAGAAAGGTTAGAGCATCCGGCCTCTGATCTTATCCATGAATCCACCGGGATTCAGGTTCTGGTAGCGTTAGATTTCACTCGTACCGCTCGAGGAGTGATGAATTATAGATACATTTCCGCACTCGCCAATTTGTTAGATAATATCACTGAAATGTATGATGACACGTTTAGATACACTGGAAGAGAACTTCAAGCTTACAAAACAGAACTAGTTCAGCATAGGATGGTTCTTAATTATCTTACAGCAGTAACAGGCGGATATTGTGTTACATTGGCAACACAGTACGGCATAAAGTGTTGCACGTATATCACAAATAGCACCGAGGATCCGGTAGAGGTCATAGACCAAAAGATGGACGATATTCTCCAATTGAAGTGGGAATTTCGTCGGAAACACAATCTCACCCTTGCTGCTGTAGGTAATGAGCTGACTGGTTGGGTGTCATGGTTGAACCCGCGAAATTGGTTCTCCGGTTTGGGAGACTGGGCTCAAGGAGTCATAATGGATGTTGGAAAGTTTCTACTATGTATCTTGGGTGTCGTTATATCGATTGGATTGATATTTAGATGCGGGCAGGCTTTAATGAGGTGCAAACAAAGTACAAAAGTGATGAGCTTGAGGAGTGAGGAAACCGTAATTAACCTGGATTTGATTTATGACCCAATGATAGAAACCAGAATGTGATGAAAATGCGATTATACGGTCCGTTTCTTTCACCTGTTTTTCTGCTTTTCTCCAAGATACAAAGACCCCCTTGGACGAGGAAGTTGACGAGACGCTATACAGACAACAGACAAGCACCAAAGATGAAGTTTTGACAACCTATGATATGGACACTTGATGAACTTTGCCATGGATCCCCAGTTTCCCTAGTATTTTTAAACTCACGCTAGCCCAACATTTTTTTGTAAATCCGATGGCTCTGACAAAGCTATTTGCTCATGCCCAAGGAGCAATACAGCGCAAAGAAGACGACTCTCAACAGATACCGAACACAACTTCAACGACAGATGTACATTTCCCTGACATAGAATATCATTGCATTTTCCATAAGTGTTCTTTATCTTCATCTCTACAACCCTCAGGTAAATGACACACATAGACGATAGGGAATACAGGCACAGATATCAGCAATCACATATCCCCCCATTCATGTATCATCAACTAAAATGTGCTCCCCATTTTGTTCAAAATCCGAAAAGAGCTCGGTAAAGTTTGACAGCCCATCCACAGACCTGTACCACAGGATAAGAAGGAATTCAAATGTATACTTCGCAATACCTCGAAGCTTGATTTACCACACGTACGGCACGATGATACATGACCCTCCAAACATGGACTCATACACACATGCTTCTGCTTTCTCACTAGGTCATACCCTCTTCACACCTACTCCTCTCTCCTCCCTCACCCAACCATGGAAATGAATTAACCACTGACATATATTTTTCTCCTTTTGAAATGTTTTCAGGAAGTGGCAGTTATTATTGACTGCCAAAGGGTGGACTGTCAAAGTCAGAAAAATATCCCTATACACGCTGCCATATTTGCACCTCATGCTGGTCCGCGCTGCGCATGCGTACACTCTCCCGTGAAGGCGCATACCCGCAACAGCGTGCACCCGCGGGCGCACGGTATGCGTATTTACGGTAGAGTTTATGTAATCGTAGCGTGCGACTCATTCGTTACATATTTTCAGTAATAATGTAGTTTGTAGATCATGGTCCCTTTGATAGATTCTGAAAGTTTGGTTAATATAGAATGTCCCTGAGCTGAGGAATCCCTCTTTGTATCGTAGGAAGGGTCTAACAGGAGTCATGCAGTAGTGTTTGGTACCCATCGGAAGAGTATTTAAATAGCAATATTCCGGTGTTGGTTTGGAGCGTATTAATCGCTCGTGCGAATAGTTATGGACATAAGAAGTTTATGTCCATTTCTACTATTTACTCATACTCAGGTATGCGGCGGGAAACCTAGTTCCCCACCCACCTGAGCTGTTTGAAATCGTCACAGCCCACCTGTATGAATCAACCTATGACCTTTTGTTATGATGCAGGGCCGAATTCCGACGTCCAATGGATAATGGGATTGTAGGGACTGTAGGATTGCATTGTGTGTGGGGCATAAATAGGCAGGCCGACCACATCCAGCTCTCACTCTTCAACGGTTCTCATTGCTGAAAATCGGGTGCTGGATGTCCAGGCGCATGCGATCGTTTACCCTTGTGCGTAAGTTTCTCTCCGTAATCATTGTCTTTCTGTGAGCCAATTTCTCTCATCTCTCTCCGTCTCTCTCTCTCTTTCCCTTCTCTTTCTCTCGTATCTCCCCTAGACTAGTATTGTATTGTATTAGATAGTATTGTATTTTGGTTAGGAAGTCTCTGTTATATTGTAGTGTATCATTTGTACTGTTATCCCCTTTTACAAATACATTAGATATAATACAGTTAATAGGCTTTGGACCCTAAACCAGTATCTGTGTATTTCCTATAGTGTTAAGTGTTCACTTGAGCGTCGGTGACGCTCAAGCAGCTTTGTAGTTAGTCAGGTTACACAAGGTTGCACTTACACCCTGTACTCACATTAAGGTATTCTGTGAATTTTATTGGTATAAGGTTTAGACATAAAGGTATAGCGTTGTGAGCGTCTGCGCCGCTGGTGATCTCCTCGTGGTCTCGAGCGTCCGCTACGCCATAGCGAATCATTACTCTAGTCATAGCCAATAACGTGTCCTGTGATCACTGGGCCGTGAGCGAACGTGACGCTTGAGCGTCTCGCCTACGGCTGAGCGATCGTTACGCAACTAGCGTACCATTACGGTACTTCTTAAGTAAACAGCGTACAGTGTTCTTAGACTTCATAAAGGGTTGTTTATACGACAAGGGAATTTAGCATTGTCACCTTTGTCAAGCTGTAATAAGTAGGGGTAAGGACGTTAACCACCTAGGAACATCCTCCCTTATACGTCACCTGGAGCGCATTCATCAGAAGTCATTGACAAGTTTGGGTGACAGCGGAAGCAGTCCACTGACAACTAAATCCCTTCTTCCTCTTGTACCCGAGCTCCTGCAAACCACCCCACCATCTCCCTCAGTGTCAATTTCCTCCTTAGACACGAACGCCAATAGTCCTGCAGGCCATGTCACTGGCAAGTCTGACGAGTCCTCTCCTAACTGGGATTCCTCCGATGGATCCTGGAGTGTAACGCCTACTGCTGCTGGCACTGCTGTTGTTGCTGCTGGGAGTCAATCGTCATCCCAGAGGGGAAGTCGGAAGACCACTTGTACTACTTCCAGTAAGCAATTGACTGTCCAACATTCCTTTGTGAGGAAGATAAAATATCACAGCAGTCATCCTGTTGCAAAGCGGATAACTCAGACCTTGACAATTATGTTGGTGTTAGACGTGCGTCCGGTATCTGCCGTTAGTTCACAGGGACTTAGAGAATTGCTTGAGGTAGTGTGTCCCTGGTACCAAATACCATCTAGGTTCCACTTCTCTAGGGAGGCGATACCGGGAATGTACACAGACGTCAGAAAAAGAGTCACCAGTGTCCTAAAAAATGCAGTTGTACCCAATGTCCACTTAACCACGGACATGTGGACAAGTTGAGCAGGGCAGACTAAGGACTATATGACTGTGACAGCCCACTGGGTAGATGTATTGCCTCCCTCAGCAACAACAGCAGCGGCGGCACCAGTAGCAGCATCTCGCAAATGCCAACTCGTTCCTAGGCAGGCTACGCTTTGTATCACCGCTTTCCATAAGAGGCACATAGCTCACAACCTCTTATGGAAACTGAGGAACATCATCACAGATTGGCTTACCCCAATTGGACTCTCCTGGTGATTTGTGACATCGGACAACGCCACCAATATTGTGCATGCATTACATGTGGGCAAATTCCAGCACGTCCAATGTTTTGCACATACAATGAATTTGGTGGTGCAGAAATGACAGGGGAGTGCAAGAGATGCTGTCGGTGGTCCGAAGAATTGCGGGCCACTTTCGTCATTCAGCCACCGCGTGCCGAAGACTGGTGCACCAGCAAACACTCCTGAACATGCCCTGCCATCAGCTGAAGCAAGAGGTGGTAACGAGGTGGAATTCAACCCTCTATATGCTTCAGAGGATGGGGGAGCAGCAAAAGGCCATTCAAGCCTATACATCTGCCTACAATATAGGCAAAGGAGGGGGAATGCACCTGACTCAAGCGCAGTGGAGAATGATTTCAACATTGTGCAAGGTTCTGCAACCCTTTGAACTTGCCACACGTGAAGTCAGTTCAGACACTGCCAGCCTGAGTCAGGTCATTCCCCTCATCAGGCTTTTGCAGAAGCAGCTGGAGAGATTGAAGGAGGAGCTAAAATGGAGCGATTCCGCTAGGCATGTGGGACTTGTGGATGGAGCCCTTCATTCGCTTAACCAGGATTCACGCATGGTCAATCTGTTGAAATCAGAGCACTACATTTTGGCCACCGTGCTCGATCCTAGGTTTAAAGCCTACGTTGTATCTCTCTTTCCGGCAGACACAAGTCTGCAGATGTTCAAAGACCTGCTGGTGAGACTATTGTCAAGTCAAGCGGAACGTGACCCGCCAACAGCTCCTCCTTCATTTTCTCATGCCACTGGAGCTGCCAGGAAAAGGATAAAATTTCCAAAACCACCTGCTGGCGGTGATGCAGGGCAGTCAGGAGCGATAGCTGACATCTGGTCCGGACTGAAGGACCTGCCAATGATTACTGACATGTCTACTGTCACTGCATATGATTCTGTCACCATTGAAAGAATGGTGGAGGATTATATGAGTGACAGCATCTAAGTAGGCATGTCAGACAGTCCGTACGTATACTGGCAGGAAAAAGAGGCAATTTTGAGGCCCTTGCACAAACTGGCTTTATTTTACCTAAGTTGCCACCCCTCAAGTGTGTACTCCGAAAGAGTGTTTAGTGCAGCCGGTAACCTTGTCAGCGATCGGCGTAGGAGGTTACTTCCAGAAAATGTGGAGAAGATGATGTTCATCAAAATGAAGTATAATCAATTCCTCCGTGGAGACATTTACCAGCAATTGCCTCCAGAAAGTACACAGGGACCTGTGATGGTGGATTCCAGTGGGGACGAATTAATACTTTGTGAGGAGGGGGATGCAAACAGTGAAAGGGGTGAGGAATCAGACGATGAGGAGGAGGTGGACATCCTGCCTCTGTAGAGCCAGTTTGTGCAAGGAGAGATTGATTGCTTCTTTTTTGGTGGGGGCCCAAACCAACCAGTCATTTCAGCCACAGTCGTGTGGCAGACCCTGTCGCTGAAATGATGGGTTTGTTAAAGTGTGCATGTCCTGTTTATACAACATAAGGGTGGGTGGGAGGGCCCAAGTACAATTCCATCTTGCACCTCTTTTTTTTTATTTATCTTTGCATCATATGCTGTTTGGGGACTATTTTTTTAAGTGCCATCCTGTCTGACACTGCAGTGCCACTCCTAGATGGGCCAGGTGTTGTTAGCTTAGTCATCCAGCGACCTCGATGCAAATGTTAGGACTAAAAATAATATTGTGAGGTGTGAGGTGTTAAGAATAGACTGGAAATGAGTGGAAATTATGGTTATTGAGGTTAATAATACTATAGGATCAAAATTACCCCCAAATTCTATGATTTAAGCTGTTTTTGAGGGGTTTCGAAAAAAAACACCCGAATCCAACCAAAAATTCTTAAGGGAGGTTTTGCCAAAATGCGTCCGAATCCAAAACACGGCCGCGGAACCGAATCCAAACCAAAACACAAAACCCGAAAAATGCCCGCTGCACATCTCTACTTTAGATACACTATGGATTGGCTACTGGAACAAAACCACTACACAAACTATGATATAGAATGTGCATTGCTGGCCCCATATTCACCAGGTGCCCTATTACATGCTCCTAAAAAATCTATTCCCAAACAGGTCTACCACAATATTTTTTTTTAAAGATTCCTATAACGCTTGGCATCATATAAATAATTCCTTAGGTCATAACCCCCTATCGATCCGAATGGTTACCGCTTTGGGGCAACCCAATGTGCAGCCCTGGCATTGAGAATCCTGTGTTCCTGCGATTCAGACTTAAAGGACTGAAAGCAATATCTCAGGTATTTGACCCAGGGGGGGGGGGGGACTATCCTTTCATTTACACATTTACAAGATGTATACGGACTCCCGGCATCGGGATTCTTTGCTTATGCTCAACTGAGGCATTACGTGAAGATACTGCGACCTTCTTCCCCTTTAGACCCATTGGAGAGCATCTTCCACAAATGTAAAATGAATAAATATAAACCAAGACTTGCTTATCTAGCTCTTCTACACATTCACAAAGACCAATTATGGAAACGAGTCGTAGGCTTGTGGGAAACAGATCTTCCTTTATTATTGCATGATGACATCCTATTTAAGTACTACCATTCAGTATTTAAAACTGTACATTCTTCGGTACTTCAGGAGGTACATGTGAAAACTGTTCACAGAGTGTATATCTCTCAAAGCCAACGCAGCCACTTTGTGCCTGTGGAAGATGGCAGATGCCCAAAATGCAAGATGTCGTCTGCATCCCTCATGCATAATCTCTGGTCCTGTGGATATATAAAGAAATGTTGGCATAAAATCATCTACTTTATAAATAAAACTTTCCATCTCACCGCAACCTTAGATCCTATCCCACTGTTATTCGCTAACTTTGACAGATGGCATCTCCGAGCACACAAGACCCATCTTGTACCAATACTAACTATAATAGTAACGGTAGCAAAGAAAATTCTTCTGAATGCATGGATCAAATATAGACCGCCTTCGCTAAGAGAAGTTATATCCCTGTTAATTAAATGTATGTCATTTGATCATTATGATACACAATCGGATACCCATAATGGCTCTGTGAGGTTTAATCATAAATGGGGACCATATCTGGAATTCCTCGGAGAAGGAACATAGTTCATGCCCCAGAGTTGTTTTCTGATTTCATAATCATATTAGAACTAAAGGCCATTAAATTTCAGTGTTACTACTAAATTCCCTCTGCCTAAGCTGCCCATCTTCTAGGATGATAGATGTACCTACAGGAGATACAATGTTATATGTAGATATCCTCAGATTTTTGGGCGAACATCTCCCAGTTATTCCCATCCCCTTCCTTTCCTTCTCTACCTTATTTTCCTCCCCCCATTTCTATCTTATCATCTGTTGATTATTTGTATATTATACAATGCAAAGAAGTTTGGAAGTTAATGTACGACGATGTTCTGAAGATTAATATGTTATATCTAAGCTTCGACTCTCTTCTAAGGACTATGATCCCGTTTACGGGGTTGACATTTTGGAGTTTCCTATTCTGTTATAACCAGATTAAATATTACTCTGTTTTGTTTTACAAGCAATATTGTTGTATTCTTGTGATACTGATACCCTTCTTTTCTGTTCTGTGTTATGGAAAAACGAATTATTTTTTTTTTAAAAAAGGACATTGATCATGTGTAAGGGGCATTACTGTGTGGTATTATATGTGTAAATGTATTACTAATGTGTGGCATTATGTGTATAAGGTGCTCTACTGTGTGGCGTAACATATAGAAAGGGAACTACTGTGTGGTCTAATGTGAATAAAGAGCAATATGGTGTGGTGCAATGTAAATAAGGAGCAATTCAGTCTGATGTAATGTGAAAAAGGATCACTATTGTGAGGAGTAACATATATACGTTAAAGTGGTACTACTGTGTGATGTAACGTGAATAAGGGACACTATCGCATGATAAAATGTGAATAAAGTTGTACTACTGTGTGGTGTAATTTGAATTGGGAGCACCATTGTGTGGCCATGCACCTTCCCATCAAGAACACCCCCCTTTTTCAGTTGTGCGCCAAATGTGCGCACTGTTCCTATTTAAAATATAGGGGTAGAAGCACCAAAATGAGGACTGCTATGAGTGAGGGGTGATGGTGCTGGGAAAGGGGTGCAGGGTCAGAGGTGGAACTAGCAGCGGTGCTAGGGGGCACCAGCCAAAATCTTGCCTAGGGCATCATATTGGTTAGGGCAGGCTCTGGAGGGGGCCCACCCGGAGGTGCACACAGGCCCCCTCCTCTGTTGAAACACTCCTGAGTCTTAAGTGTATTCAATGTGTCAAATTTGTAGTTTTAAAATTTCTTACACACACAAAAAAATACACTTTATAATATATATTATATGGATAATATTATAATATATTGAGAACAACTCAATGATGTGTCCGGCGACCCAGCAAACACTCAATCTGGATCCCAGCGGTCAGGATTGTGTCCCTAGTTGGGATGCCAGCTCCAGTATTCTGAGCAGTGCTGGGATTCCGGTGTCAGTATTTTGACTGCCGGGATCCCGACTGTCGGGATCCTTATCGGATCCCTGTGAAAGGTATACCACTGCAAGTAATGGGCTATGCCTATTCTTCGGTACATTAATGGAAAAAGCAAATAGTGTTTGTGGAATTAAAAGGTCTCTGCAAAAACAAATTAAAAAGGAAAATTGAATACCCCACACTCTCTTCCCAAAATTGCATTATCATGCTAACACATTTATCAATAAATATTTAAATTTGAATATATTGCCCATAACACAAAATCTTGGTTTTGCATTTAGAGGCTATATCAGGGCATTACTGCAGCTCCTACCTACTGTATGTTGCTCCCCTTTGGGAGATCCCAGAGGCTGAGGTCTAGGATGCCAGTGTAGGGGATGTGGCAATGTGATTTGCATCTTCCCTGACCCATCCCTTGCTGAAAATACCATAGTTCACAGCATCATACAGTGGGGCAGGGCTTAATGACTGGGTAATAAATGTGATTGAATGGGCAACTCTCCTCTAGGGAACTCATTCCAACATTTCACAGGAGACTAGGCAAGCACATATGCTGCAGTACCATGCATTCAGCAAGTGTGTCTATGACCACCAAGCTTCTCATATCAGAAGAAAAATGCTGCCCTGGTCTTATGTACATTACTTTATTTTACAGTGTTTAAGCTATCGGGCTACTAATAATGAGCGCATAAGATACCATATAAATATGATGGGCATTCTGCTTCTCTCAACACTGTGTATATACCATTTGGGCAAATTTTGAATTTTTATAATTATACATGTGTTTGAGAATATAGGAGCTGACGTTCGGTAAATCAATACCTATTCATGATATGGTTGTTTAAACAGTGAGAGATCATAATTGGTTATAAAAAAATCTGAATAAAAATAATTAAAACAAGCTCCTCGGTGAGCAATCAGTGTTCTCTGAACCAATAAGCTCCATAGTGAGCAATCAGTGTTCTTTGAACTCCTTGTGATAGACAAGTGATCCCAAGGTGTATATGAATAAACCTGTGTGTGTGTTTATATATTTTTCCTTTTCAAATTCCTATTAATTTTAAAGATACAATTAAAGGTTATATTTTAATGATACCTAAGGGTATATCTGGCCCTATTTATATTTCAAAGAGTGCCCCCAAGATAGAGTCTTCTTTTCTCTTTCTAGAATATAGTGTTTAAGCTATGTAAATTGACTTCCGGTGGGCGGGTCATCTGAGATGGCTGCTTTTTAGACAGCTCCTTGTCAGGTGTCCCTAATTAAGCCGAAATACAAAGAGTAGAGACACAGTTACACCAGCGCATAGAAATGGAATGAATACTTATTCCAAATCATGGAATGGGATTCTTATCTTCTTTCCTCAATCAAATGGCATGTAGATTGAAAGAAAGAAAGAAAAAATATCATAGTATAAATACCATTTTTTTTATGTTGTCGTTTTTTTAATCAACAAGTATAAGATGATAAAATTAAAAACAACATGTATAAATTGTACATATAAAAACATATGATGATGAGTCCAAGAAGGGCTTCCATAAAGACTAGCTAATAAATGCAATTACCAATTAAATATGAGAACTATTTCAAAAGTTCTCAAATACGCATATGTAGGGAATGATCCTAAATGGAAACAGCATACACGATAATACAATTCAAGGGGTGTCCTGGATCTATTGATGGGGTAAATAATTTCCAGTTGGTAGAAAAGAACTGGCAACAGACAGTTCTTATAGGCATAAAACTGGGAAAAGTCCTGGGCTGCAGTTGCAAGTGTCCCATATGCGTCCACCTCAATGGTCCAATTCCCCTGCTTGTGGCACCCACGCGTTCCAACCCTCGCCGGGGTCTTTCTCAAGGTAAGCCTTAGTAGATGAATGGTTCCATATCCTCTTCGAGGTGTTTAAAAACCTCCCGCCGTACTCTGATTGGTCCCAGCGCGTTCGTCTCTATGCACACAAAGAAACTACAAGTCCAGGGACTCTTTGCGCGGGGACCATCATTTCCGCTTCCTCTCTTATTGAGCGTCCTGTTATCATAGTGATGTGTGTGTTGTGGAATAAACTGTCTGTCTCAACAAAAAACAGAAAAACATTACTAAAAATGTCTTCCCATCTTAAAAAACAAAATAGAGGGGGGAATGTCTACACTCTCCTATATTTAAAGAGATATCAAATATCTACATCCCATCACCACACCATAGCAAATAAGAAGAACGTGCATGGAATAGCAGAGACAATATGGGAAAAAATTGTTAAGAAAGGGGGAAAAGAAGGGAATCAGAGGAACCACTTAACCTCAAAGTCGGTATTTAAACTGCCCGGTTTTAGAGTTCCCAAATCATAAATTCTCTTCATCTCTGCCCTTGCTAATTGTGCATTTATATTTTGCTTCCTCCAATGCCCCTTTATCCACTGTATCCCAATGAAATGTTTTATGGCTGCGGGGGAGCAATCATGACACCTGCGGAAATGATCAGATAATGCATGATTTTCCATGCCATTTCTGATATTTCTGATATGCTCCCCTACGCGGACTTTGAGGGGTCTCGAGGTCTTACCTATATATGATAATCCACAGGTACATTCAATGTTATAGATCACATGCTTTGTGTGGCATGTGATAAATTCATTGTTTTTTCACATGTTATTATTGACAGTTACATGGGAAATTTTACCAGTGCTATTTACTTTAATCGTTTTGCATCCCACACAAGAGTCGCACCTAAAAAAAAACCTTTGTTTTAATCCCTACCAAGGGTTTCCTAGAAGGGAGAGCACTTCTTACCAGATTTGTACTAATATTTGGTGCTCTCCTATAAATATATTTCGGTCTTTCTGGTAGAAAATTTCCTAAAACCGGATCTTGTTTTAAAATACTCCAAGTCCGACCAATAGATAGTTCTACCAATTTATGGTGTTTATTATAGGTCGTGATGAAGGCCCATTCGTAATCTCCTGATTTTTCCCTTCTCCACTCTTTTGGTTTTACCTTTAATAAATCTTTTCTTTAAATATTTCCTACTTCTTCTTTTACTCTTTCAAGTTTTATTCTTTCATAACAACTGGCCTCAAATGATGAACATAGTTGGTCTGCTTGTTCAAGAAAGACCTCTTTTTGAGAGCAATTTCTCCTGCAATATGGTGCGGTGTAATGTGAATAAGGAGTAATTCAGTGTGATGTAATGTGAATAAGGGGCACTACTGTGAGGAGTAACATACAGTATATACGTTAAAGTGGTACTACTGTGTGATGTAACGTGAATAAGGGACACTGTCGCATGATAAAATGTGAATAAAGTTGCACTACTGTGTGGTAAAATTTGAATTGGGAGCACCATTGTGTGGCCATGCCCCATCCCATTAAGAACACCCCCCTTTTTGAGCTGTGCGCCAAATGTGCGCACTGTTCCTATTTAAAATATTGGGGGAAGGAGCACCAAAATGAGGACTGCTATGAGTGAGGGGTGATGGTGCTGGGAAAGGGGTGCAGGGTCAGAGGCGGAACTAGCGGCGGTGCTAGGGGGCACTAGCCAAAATCTTGCCTAGGGTTAGGGCCTACCTATTGGTTAGGGCCAGCTCTGGAGGGTGCACACCCGGAGGTGCACATGGGCCCCCTCCTTTGTTGAAACGCACCTGAGTCTTAAGTGTATTCAATGTGTCAAATTTGTAGTTTTAAAATTTCTTACACACACAAAAAAATACACTTTATAATATATATTATATGGATAATATTATAATATATTGAGTACAACTCAATGATGTGTCCGGCGACCCAGCAAACACTCAATCTGGATCCCAGCGGTCAGGATTGTGTCCCTAGTTGGGATGCCGGCTCCAGTATTCCGAGCAGTGCTGGGATTCCGGTGTCAGTATTTTGACTGCCGGGATCCCGACTGTCGGGATCCTTATCGGATCCCTGTGGAAGGTATACCACTGCAAGTAATGGGCTATGCCTATTCTTCGGTACATTAATGGAAAAAGCAAATAGTGTTTGTGGAATTAAAAGGTCTCTGCAAAATTAATTAAAAAGGAAAATTGAATACCCCACACCCTCTTCCCAAAATTGCATTATCTATTGCTAACACATTTATCAATAAATATTTTAATTATAATATATTGCCCATAACACAATATCTTGGTTTTGCATTTAGAGGCTAAATCAGGGCATTACTGCTGCTCCTACCTACTGTATGCTGCTCCCCTTTGGGAGATCCCAGAGGCTGAGGTCTAGGATGCCAGTGTAGGGGATGTGGCAATGTGATTTGATTCTTCCCTGACCCATCCCTTGCTGAAAATACCATAGTTCACAGCATCATACAGTGGGGCAGGGCTTAATGACTGGGTAATAAATGTGATTGAATGGGCAACTCTCCTCTAGGGAACTCCAACATTCCACAGGAGACTAGGCAAGCACATATGCTGCAGTATCCTGCATTCAGCAAGTGTCTCTATGACCACCAAGCTTCTCATATCAGAAGAAAAATGCTGCCCTGGTCTTACGTACATTACTTTATTTTACAGTGTTTAAGCTATGTAAATTGACTTCCGGTGGGCAGGGCATCTGATATGGCCGCTTTTTAACCAGCTCCGTGTCTGCCGTCCCTAATTAAGCCTTTCAGACCATCCTAAACTTATCACCTGGTCATTGAAAGGACATTTCTGGACAGAGAAAACTGTAGGGATTGCCTGGACCTGTCCACAGACTGGAGCTAGATTTCTTTACCCCAGAGTCTGGCCAAATGCTTGACCCCCTTGGAGTGAAACTGCCTGGTGCCATTTTACCTCCTTGCCATGTGCGCAGGACTGAAATTGCCTTTTGGTTTCCCCTACCTCTATGCCAATTTTCGTAGCCCCCTCTTATCCAAAAGTTCCCTTGACCCCACAGCGACTATTGGGTGCTTACCTGGGCTTTCCTGCCATGGCTGAATTGGCTCCTGTTGAAAGCAGTGGCTGCTGGACTGTAAGCCCGGGCCTGCTGCACCTCGAACGGACTGTTGGAGCAGATATCGGGAGCACTGTTCCCCTCCTTCCTGTGCCTTGGCTCCACACGCTGTGGCTGAGTGAATCTGCACGGATGGAATCCTGTCCCCGGGAAGCGGAGAAGAGGTGACTGCTCAGTGCGCATGACCCTGTGGGAGATAAGCGGCTATTAACCCCTGGTGGATCTGCATCACTCGCTGTCTACTCTGCAGACGCCTTCCTCGTGAACTTTGTCTCTTGGCACTCTCCATTACAGTGGAAGTGGGGGTTGGCTGGCGCTAAGCGCCCGTCAGCCTTTAAGATTCTTGACGAGTCTGAACAGTAAAAGATCCCGGGCGACTCCTTCCTGACCCCCTGGCTTGCATCCAAGATGATTGCAGCTCCTGTCTCCCCACAAAAAGGGCCTCATGTCACCAGTGAAGACCTGTGAACACTGCCCAGGGATACAGAGCAGCAGACATTCCTTGTGCCTTTCCTGACCTCCGGCGAGAGGTCACTCGATACTGTCTGTTATCCCCTCTCTATAGTAACACATTTTCTATTTTATTCCTTATTTGATTCCTTACCCTCCATCTGTGTTTCCCCTGTCCCCCTCCCCCCATTGCCTTCTTCCCAACCCCTATTTCCTACCTAGCATCCCCCTTATTCCCTTATCCCTCCACTAGCTTAGTTCCGGTATTAGACCTCTCCTTACATACTTGAATTGTCCATACTGCATTTGGGCTCCATATGATCAGACTGGATATCCTTGTCATACTCTAACTCCACTTTCAGCATGGCTGTCAACCATATTGCATCCCTGATTTTTTTTTTGCCAGTGACCTCAACTACTGTCTCATATATACCATACATGCAGTGGTTAAAGAAAAGTGTTGCTACAGATTGAGATTCTTACTGCAAAGTCCTCTTTTTGGCTTATTTTTCTTCATTTTACCGTTGTTGTTGTTGTTGTTGTTTTTTATTATTATTTATTTAAATGTTTCAGTGTCATTTTGCAAAATTAATACCATCACTGACACCTTGTGGCCATCTTGCAAACTTGCCCTATTAGCTTAATTCCATGATTTACCATTCACACTGTTGATATGTTGTGCTTTATACTACTCAAAGGATTCAGATTGCTTGCTCTACTTTGATATATGTATATTGTATACTTCATTTACCTTTCAAATTGAGACTATTTGACTATTTGTTAACTCTACGAATCGTCCAATTCGGCTTTGCAGAGTGGCTGATACTTGACAATGCGCAATAATTACCTACTCAATTTTTCTCTCTCTAGGGGAACCTGTAACTTGCACAAGCCACCTTCCAATATAATATTTTTGACAACATTTATTGTTAATAGCTTTACCTTGGGGATTTTAATGTAAACCCTTCTAGTTTCTTACATCCTTTAGGGCAGGCATGTCCAAACTGCGGCCTTCCAGCTGTTGAGAAACTACACATTCCAGCATGCCCTGACACAGCTTTAGCATTCTCTGACAGCAAAACTGTGTCAGGGCATGCTGGGACATGTAGTTTCACAACTGCTGGAAGGCCGCAGTTTGGACATGCCTGCTTTAGGGGGATCGTACTCTCTTTTTGAGAATGTGCATTATATACTAAACCTGTTTTCCTGGTGGGCCCTACTTGTATCTCCTTGGCTCATATTTGTTTGAATTTGCTACTTGATTGAGAAGTTCTTGAACACTCTAGATTTATACACAAGAACATGCCAGTAACGATGGTTTGGACAAAATCACAAAAGCAGGGTGGCCAGTCTTCTCAGGATTCACTATCTGCAACCCCTATGGCCGCAGATTCTGATCTAACCACACAATTAGAATCTTTAACCCCTATGTCCCAAACTGCTAGGGAAATCCTATCAGTGCTTATGCCCCACATTGATAAAAAACTGGATGAATTTAAAGATTAGTTCCAATCCACTCTGAGTGAAGTAACTTCTAATACATCAAAAATCTCAGAGTTGGAACAAAGGATGAGCGATGTTGAGGATTCAAATCTGTCCTTACACTCCTCGGCTGATTCTTCCATCACAATGATCCAGGAACTTCAAGAAAAAATAGATGATCTTGAGAATAGGAACTACAGAAATAACTTACATTATATTGGTATCCTAGAACAAGTGAAACCATCAGCCTTAGGGGATTTCTTGACATCTAAACTGGCCCACGCATTACAGATCTCTGACATGGTGGAATTTCCTCAAATAAAATGTGCACATAGAGTAGGGATAGAAAAGGAAGGCCCTAACTCCTGCCCCAGACCAGTGATAGCCCGTTATTTTGATTATAGGACCAAGGAGATAATATTAAGAGGATATAAAAAGTTTGGTCAATTGATCATTGACGATAACCATATTTTAATTTTCCAAGATTTTCAAATTCAATGGCGGTAACTCAAAAATGCAGGTCTTTCTCACCGGTTTGCAAATTTTTGGTGGAATCACAGAAACGCTTTGAACTTCTGTATCCCGCCAAACTACGGGTCACTGATAATGCCCGTACCTAGTTGTTTCATGACCCGGATGATGCTCTACCCTCTCAAGCTCACCAGCTTCTCCATCTACAAAATCCCACAATGTCTGAGAGTAATTATGATAGTCTCATAATGTTTCTCTTTTGGGAAAACTTTTCTTGTATTTTGGAACTAGACTTTACTCTGTAGTGTATCTCTCCCTAAGATGTAAGTTGTAACATTGTAACATTGTTCATGTTTTTATAAATATGTTTGTTTTCTATGCATACTCTATGTTTTATGAAGCAGTGCCTGGTTGGCTTTAGTGGTCCCACTGAAGTCCACAAAGTTGAATTATGGTTCAGAAAAATGTTTGAAAAAGTTATAGAAGCACTTTCTTATTAGCACATTTTTATATTGTACAGTCAGAATCACAGATTTTCTCCCATTCTTAATGTTTTTGTGTATTGATACATATGTGAATTGGGATCGTGGAGCCATGGCGAAATCCAGAGGTTTGCTCCCCACTCGCTGGGATGAGGGGTCCTCTTCTCATCGTTTGAAACCCATTATTAGCTCTTGGGTCAAAACTGGGATTGGATTATGATGCATAACACACAATCTTTACCCTATTCCTCTACCTGTGACTCACTCAAATGTATCTCATGGAATACTGGAGGCCTTAATTCTCCCGTTAAATGTAAAAATGTAATAACTCATCTTCACTGACTTAAACCTGACATTATATTATTACAGGCGACCCATTGGAGGGCTAGGGATGGCTCATACCTTAGAGCTAACTGGCTTAGCGAATGTTTTTAAGCTTCCTATACCACTAAAACTAGGGGTGTTGCTGTTCTTTTTGTACTCCACCTCTCATATATGGTTTTGCATATAGTATGAGATCCTAATGAGAGATACATTTTAATAGATGTTAAGATTAGTGACACTCCCTATACAATTCTGAACATACTGTATATGCCCCTAATACCCAGGTGTCTGACTTTTTGACTCAAATTGCCCTTTTGTTGTAGCAACGGGAAACATTTTCTCTGATAATTGGTGGGGATTTTAATGTGGTTAACGATCCAGCGTTAGGTAAATCCCCTGTCTTACACTCTCCCTCCTGGACAGCTCTTAACAAATGTATATGCTAGTTGCTCCCAGCACTCACTCTTAAACAATAAAAGAATATACATGTAATAGATTTCAAATGTATATAAAATGTATTGTTCTTAATACAAAAAATGATATACGTAAATGTGTAACTGTTATATACAGATCTGCATAAAAATATTGGTTGAAGGTTTGTACAGTATATAGTACAAATTTATATATAAAATAAGGAGTGTAGGAATCTATACTAAAAATGTATATAGTGTCCTCCTAATACCGGTATACATACATTAAACAATGACACTGGTATTAGGAGGACACTTTCTGGTCACAAATAGTTTGGTCACGGAGGTATGTTCTGCTAATATAGCAGAAATAGTAATTTCTGATCAATACCGGTCATGGGCCCCTCGCATCGCACTTGGAAGTTTCTTGCATAACTATTTCAATCGGAACAACAACATTGGCTAGATTATGTAGATAACAACATACCCCACTGGGATGATCCTGTCTTATTTTGGGAAGCATCCAAATATATAATGCGGGGTCACATTATTTTATACGTGTCCCAACATAACAAAACGCAAAGAAACCAATATGACGCTCTTTATATGACATTACAAAACACTTTCTCCTTGTATATTGCTGACCCCTCGGAGGAGAAGTTTACTGCATACACTCAAGCAAAATCTTTGCTGGACAATTTTTTGCTCACTCAAGCACAGTTGTGGATTGACTACACAAAAAATAGATATTATACATGGGGTGCGCGGCCGGGACGCTTATTGGCTTCTTTGACTAAAACATATAAACGGGAAAACTATATAGTTTCTATAAAAAAATATAATACCTCCCCCCCTTTAATAAGAACCTGTGATATCTCGAAGGCCTTTCATGACTATTATAATACTTTATTTTCTGCTAGATCGTTGGCCTCAGAGTCCCTAGATGCCGTTATCAGGGAGGCCAACTTACCTACTTTAACTTCTGACCAAATAGATTTTATGAACTCAGATATTACGGAAGAGGAAAGTTTGGTGATATCTTCCCTGCATACATATAAAACACCTGGGCCGGATGGTTTTTCTGGAGAATATTTCAAACTTTTAAAACTAGACATCACTCCTACTTTGTTAGAACTTTATCGTTCCATACATAAAAAATGTCCAGTTTATCCTTCCTTTAATAATGCTTTCACTACCCTAATCTCGAAACCGGATAGAGACCCGACTTTGTTTGGATCTTATCCCCCTATCACCTTTCTAAATGTAGACTTTAAAATCCTTTCTAAAAAATGTTTCTACCAGATTACAATCTTTCTCATCTTCCCTATTTTTATCACACCAATTGGGATTCATTCATGGAATACAGTCTGTCAAGGGTATTCACACAGCTATAGCATCAATTGTTGCAGCCAATAATAATCCCACAACTCCAAATATGCTCTTGAGCCTTTGACACAGTGTTTTGACCATTTTTATTTAAGGTACTCTCAACGGGTGGCATTCCGTATGCCGCCTGTTGGGATCCCGGCACTCGGTACACCCAGTATAATACCCTTTCTGGCTACTTCTCCTTCCCCACAGCCCTTCTCTGCCTCCGGGGCCCTACTACCCCCTGCACCCAGGTCCAGCCCCTACAGTGTGTGGCTTGTTACTGTGGGCTGGCCCCTCCTCTGGCATCATCCCTGTGCCTTTCTCACCTCCAACTTCATATGTTCCTCATCTCTTCCTGCTCAATTCCCCTTTGTCCTCCCTCCCCTTTCCCTCGCTGAACGGGATCAGTATGAATTACCGAAGGTTGGGATGCCGAGCATCAGTATACAGACAGCGGCATCCCGGCAGTCAGTATGCCGGCAGTGGGGCGTGCGCATAGAGTCCCCTTGTGGGTTCGCTGCACTCACCACACTGTGGGCTCAGCATCTCGCTGCGCTCGCCACAGGTTCTATTCCCACTCTATGGGTGTCGTGTACACCCACTAGTGGGAATAGCCCCTGTGAGCCGAGAGTCCGGGTGGCGGCATTTTCAGCAGTTGGGATTCTGGCATCGGTATCCTGACCTCCGGGATCCCGTCAGCTGGCAATTTAACTGCATCCCCACTGCACCCCTTATTATCTTATTATATCCCACAGAAAGCTAGAAACTACTGTGGTTTAATTAGCATGAAAAAGTAACATAAGGGGTTGACTATGGATGAGTCTCTTTTAATCAGAGTTGCCAACACCTTCGGTAGCATGGTGAAGTGGATATGGTTCTTGGAGCTATCTCTCCAGACTTACTATAACTTACACCACAAGGGTTATAATGGATGGAATTGGAATAATAGGAACAACCCTGAAAGCCCATTTTAAACTGTTATCTAATCACATCATTCAGAATTAATAATACACCCCCAGATAGAACTTTCATTGTGAGTATTTGACATCTAACAAAATTGAGATCCTTATATGTTTTTGGTGTGTTGAGACTAGGCTTCAACTGGATCTCCTTCAACAAGGTTAGGTCAGTATACGCTATCCCTGAACCATTTGCTTTTGAACTGTGGGGATTAAAGTTTCTGCATTGCTACTATTCTAAACTCTCCACTGGGAGGAGCTTATATATAGGTATATAGAGCTTGAGGAGCTAAGAAAGGTACAGCCATTTGTTGAGATAGCTAAGTGCATAAGACAATACAACAAAATGTGGACCAGCGGTAATAGTAAAACAGAACGCTTCAATAGGGCAGAAATAGTCAAGAATCTGCAAAAAAATTTAATAGTGTGCATATAGATTTAATATCCAAAGTATAACATATAATATAAAATATCCTATTTCTAGTACAAGTATATATAAAATCATATAGAGTACTTTATAACGTTAGCCCTTTTAAGATGAAGTCTCACGTATTGCAATAGTGGTGAAGTGCCAAATACAGTCCAAAATCCCATTTCGCACAAGTGCTGTATGTTCCTTAAGTTCATAAATGTCTGTAGAACTACAAGTCCCATACACAGGTATACCACTGCATGAGCACACTGCAGATAATTGAAATCCAACACACTCCGATATGCAGTCCGGATAGGCCAATCATCCCCACGGTATATGATACCTGCTGCCAGCACTGCGGCCACGTCCTCTTCTCTGGACCAGGTGAGTATTTTTCCTCCACTGCTATTAACAGAGACGCTCCTTAATTAGTCTCTCCTTAGCCACCCCACTTGTGGGGTCTCTCCTCTGTTACCACTGTGGCTGTGGTGTGCTGCGCAGGAGCCAAACAAGGTGTACAGGAGTATTTCCTTTAAGGGCACCGGACAGACAGGATCCAAAAGGGGCACCCAACAACGTGAGACAGCTGATGCATTTTCCCCGTTTACAAGGGGGCTTTTTCAAAGAAAACTAATTTATTTTTTACACAAAACCAATTCTGCCTGGTGTTTAGGGGGGTTTGGCTGGATTCCTTTTCATTTTTTTGCTTGCCACATATACAGTCTACATCTGTTTTGACTTTAAAAGTGATGTAGGCCTAAGGCTAATGTAGTTGGCCTTCAGATGTCCTTATGCGTCTAAGTTTAGTTGCGTGTAAGCTCCTAGTATAACTTAAGTAGAAAAAGTATTAAAATAGTTGTATTAATATATATTTTCAGTGCATCATACACTGCACATAAATGTCAAAATAAGTTATATTGCCCAACAATTTGAAGGACTGAGATCTAGGGTTGGCCATCGGTGTGGTAACCATCAATGACAATATGGTAAGTGCCCATCAATGGATGCTAACTATGTCATGGATGACTATCGATGGTTTCCACAACCAGTAGTCATCCCATTTCTTTCACTGACTGGCCCGTGCATGGCGAGCGAAGCGAGCCTCATGAATGGAAACCTTTCTACAATTGGGGGTACCAGATGACAAAACTATCCACACAAATCACAAAAATGCAAAAAACATGGTGTCTACCTTTTTTGTGTCGTATTTGATCTACAATCTTGTAGCGTAGAGAGGCCAAGCTGTGTTTCTTCTGGGCAAAATGGTGGGCCACCAGTTGGTCACTGCTGCCTGTACGCAGAATGATTGCACAGGTTCCTAATGCCCTACGAAAAAAACAGGATTTTAATACCTACCGGTAAATCCTTTTCTCCTAGTCCGTAGAGGATGCTGGGGTCCACTTCAGAACCATGGAGTATAGACGGTTCCGCAGGAGCCATGGGCACTTTAAGACTTTTTCAGAGTGTGAACTGGCTCCTCCCTGTATGCCCCTCCTCCAGACCTCAGTATAGGAACTGTGCCCAGGGAGACGGACATTTTGAGGAAAGGATTTATTTTTAAGTTAATGGTGAGATTCCTACCAGCTCACACTTCAACCATGCTATACAACATGGCATTCAACAGAAACACATGCCAACGGCATCAACATTACAGCAAACGTGCTGAAAACATTTTCAACAAATTAACAACTGCAGGTAAAGTACGCACTGGGCTGGGTGCCAAGCATCCTCTACGGACTAGGAGAAAAGGATTTACTGGTAGGTATTAAAATCCTCTTTTCTCATACGTCCTAGAGGATGCTGGGGTCCACTTCAGTACCATGGGGTTATACCAAAGCTCCAGTACGGGCGGGAGAGTGCGGATGTTCCTGCAGAACCAATTGACCAAACTTTAGGTCAGCGGCCAAGGTGTCAAACTTGTAAAACTTTGCAAATGTGTTTGTCCCTGACCAAGTAGCAGCTCGACAGAGCTACAAAGCCGAGATGCCCCGGGCAGCAGCCCAGGAGGCGCCCACCCTTCTAGTAGAATGGGCATTCACCGAATTCGGTACCGCCAATCCTGCCGTGGAATGAGCATGCTGAATCGTACATCTGATCCAGCGCGCAATCGTCTGCTTAGAAGCAGGGCACCCAACCTTGTTGGGAACATACAGGACAAACAGAGCCTCTGTTTTTCTTATCCGAGCTGTACTCTTGACATAAATTCTCAAAGCTCTGACCACATCCAGAGACTTTGAAACAGCGGAAGTGTCAGTAGCTACTGGCACCACAATAGTTTGGTTCACATGGAAAGAAGAAACCACCTTTGGAAGAAATTGCTGACGAGTTCTTAGTTCAGCCCTATCTTCATAGAAGATCAAATAAGAGCTCTTGTGAGACAAGGACCCTAACTCAGACACCCGCCTTGCGGATGCCAAGGCCAACAGCATGACCACTTTCCAAGTAAGAAACCTTAACTTGACCTCTTGGAGAGGTTCAAACCAGTCCTATTTAAGGAACTGCAACATCACATTAAGAACCCACGGTGCCGTAGGAGGCACAAAAGGAGGTTGGATGTGCAAAACCCCTTTCACGATGTCTGAATTTATGGAAGGGAGTCAATTGTTTCTGAAAGAAAACGGACAAGGCCGAAATCTGGACCTTGATTGAACCCAATCGTAGGCCCGCATCCACACCCACCTGAAGAAAATGGAGAAAATGTCCTAACTTAAACTCTTCCGTTGGATCCTTCTTGGATTCACACCAAGACACATATTTTCTCCAAATACAGTGGTAATGTTTAGACGTTACTCCTTTCCTGGCCTGAATAAGAGTGGGAATTACTTCTTTGGGAATACCCTTTCGGGCTAGGATCCGGTGCTCAACAGCCATGCCATCAAACGTAGCCGCAGTAAGACTTGATACACGCACGGCCCCTGCTGCAGCAGGTCCTCGCGAAGAGGAAGAGGCTGAGGATCTTCTATGAGCAACTCCTATAGATCTGGATGCCAAGCCCTCCTTGGCCAGTCTGGGACAATGAGGATCGCTCGAACGCCTGTTCTTCTTATGAGCTTGAGAACTTTCGGAATGAGTGGAAGTGGAGGGAAGACATATACCGACCGAAACACCCACTGGTAGCCACCACAGGAGCGAAATTCTGGCTTTGGATGATAGGATTATCCACTGATGCATGTGTAGATGGGATCCGGACCACTTGTCCGATAGGTCCCACTGGAATACTCTGGCATGGAATCAGCCAAACTGTTTGGCCTCGTAGGCAGCTACCATCTTCCCCAACACCCGAATGCATTGATGAATCGACACTCTTGTTGGTTTCAGAATTTGTTTGACCATTCTCTGGATTTCCAGAGCCTTTTCTACTAGAAGAAATACCCTATGTACTTCTGTCCAGTATCATCCCCAGAAAGGATAATCTTGTCGTCGGTTCCAACTGTAACTTTGGAAAACTTATGATCCAACCGTGATGTTGAAGTACTGTCAGGGAGAGTGCCATGTTCGCACCAACTTTTCCCTGGATCTCGCTTTTATCAGTAGATCTTCCAGGTCAGGAATTATATTGACTCCTTGTTGTCGAAGGAGGACCATCATCTCCTGCCATCACCTTGGTGAAAACCCTCGGTGCCGTGGAAGGTCCTAATGGCAACATCTGAAATTGGTAATGACAATTCTGTATTGCGACTCTCAGATAAGCTTGATGTGGAGGATAAATGGGAACGTGTAAGCAGGCATTTTTTATGTCTACTGACACCATGAAGTCCCCCTCCTCCAGACTGGAAACCACTGCCCTCAGAGATTCCATTTTGAACTAGAACCTTTGCAGGTAAAGATTCAGAGTATCAAAAAGAAAAGAAATATGATAGCGCTAACAATTTTAACTGAACACAGGTGTTTTCTTAAAAATATATCACATTTATTTGTTAATATTCAATATATAGTCATAAATGACTTAGCACATATAAAACCATATGTTTAAAAAGCCTCTTATAGCCAGTCTCTAGCCCACGACAATTGATGTTAATCAAGCACACCTTTTTGTGTTATTAGAGTCCCTGTGACCGGTCACAATATCAACAGGATCCTTTACACTGGTTTGCAGACGTGTCCAATTTTATGGTATAGTTACCAATATTTTTGTGGATTAGCCGGGTATCCCACCTAGCGAAGGTCCAGAGGCTTATCTCCGTTCCGACACAGATGTATGATGGTTCTCCCTGTATTAATTTTCCACATCCATAGATGAAATGGGTCCAAAGGGACAACGTCTGACAAGGTGTCCTGATGGTGGCTTCGAATTTTCGCTGGCGTCTTGGCAGCTTTCTCAGGAGAAAGCTGCCAAGACGCCAGCGAAACGCGTTAGGAGACCAGTCTACACCTTGACAATTCGAAGCCACCATCAGGACACCTTGTCAGACGTTGTCCCTTTGGACCCATTTCATCTATGGATGTGGAAAATTAATACAGGGAGAACCATCATACATCTGTGTCGGAACGGAGATAAGCCTCTGGACCTTCGCTAGGTGGGATACCCGGCTAATCCACAAAAATATTGGTAACTATACCATAAAATTGGACACGTCTGCAAACCAGTGTAAAGGATCCTGTTGATATTGTGACCGGTCACAGGGACTCTAATAACACAAAAAGGTGTGCTTGATTAACATCAATTGTCGTGGGCTAGAGACTGGCTATAAGAGGCTTTTTAAACATATGGTTTTATATGTGCTAAGTCATTTATGACTATATATTGAATATTAACAAATAAATGTGATATATTTTTAAGAAAACACCTGTGTTCAGTTAAAACTGTTAGCGCTATCATATTTCTTTTCTTTTTGGTATTTTCAGTATATGAGAGACTGACTATCTCTCACCCTGGTAGCAGCTTAGAGAACCAGCACAAGTCTTAGCGCCAGAACCTGTATTAAGTAATTAATACTAAATTTTCACCTTGCAAAGATTCAGAGTATACAGGTTTAGAATTGGTATGACAAGGACACACCTTTGTATCGGTCCTACATGGCGACATAACCCCCTTCATATTCATATCCGCATTCATATTCGTAGCCACATTCATATTCCGACTACGATGTCTCTCTAAGGTGTCTCAGTCCCTTAATGGGTGGAGACCCCCCCCTCCGTCCCCCAAACGACCTTTCCCTACTGCGCAGACTCTCACATCTGATTCTACCCGTCTTAATTCTCCCTCTCTTCTCCTTTTTCCTTCTTTTCTTCTCTCTCTTTCTCCTCTTTTCCATTTTTCTATGCTGTTTTGTTAAAATGTTCCTCCTTTATAAGTTCTGATGTTGTAAGCGAAGCAGACAAATTATTTTTCTACGGTGGACGCCCTATGTATAGTGTACTGACATACATGATATGTGATGTTTTTGTCCCCCCCCTTTTGGAAAAGTATTGCTGTAATGTTTTGTCTGCTGATTAAATCAATAAAAAAAAACAGTTTACACAAAAAAAAGAATTGGTATGACGAGCCGTCCGGCTTCGAAACCACGAATAGGGTTGCAATAAAACCCTTCTCCTTGTCGTAACAAGGGAACCAGGACAAAAACTTGATCCTGACACAATTTTTGTATTGCTGCTGCCACCACTTCCCTGTCTGGGAAAGAAACTGGTAAGGTCGATTTGAAAATACGGCCTGGGGAAATGTCTTGAAACTCCGGTTTGTACCCGTGAGACTCTATTTGTAAGACCCACGGGTCTAGGCCAGTTTGAATCCAGAACTTACTGAAGAGTTTCAGACGTGCCCCCACCTGAGCGAACTCCCGCAAGGGAGCCCCAGCGTCATGCTGAAGATTTGGCAGAAGCAGAGGTTGATTTCTGCTCCTGTGATCCTAGAGATGCTGTGGACTTTATTTCCTTTTCCTCTTCCTTTACCCACAAAGAAAGGGAACCTTTGCCCTTTTTTGCAATTTTTGGGCCGAAATGACTGCATCTGAGAGTGATGTGTCTTTTTTGCCGGCGCAGGAGCAATAGGCAAGAAAGTCGACTTACCTGCAGTAGCTGCAGAATCTATAGCACCCAGCTCATCTCCAAATAAGGACTCACCTTAATACGGGAGAGCCTCCATATTCCTTTTGGAATCTGCGTCAGCATTCCATTGGCGAATCCACAACGCCTTCCATGCTGAGATTGCCGTGGTAACGGCTCTTGATCCCAAGAGACCAATATCTTTCATGGTTTCTAGCATGTACGCAGCAGCGTCTTTGATATGACCTAACGTTAGGAGTATGTCGTCTCTATCTATTGTGTCAATGGGGGTAATTCCAAGTTGATCGCAGCAGGAATTTTGTTAGCAGTTGGGCAAAACCATGTGCACTGCAGGGGGGGACAGATATAACATGTGCAGAGAGAGTTAGAGTGCTTAAATAAAAAATCCCTGTGTCGTGTACTTTGTACACAGAGACTTTCCGCTCTATATATATTGTCAATAATAGGTTATAATACCACAATATACACTTTCCCCCCCTTTTTGCACTCTGATACTAAAATCATAAGTTGAGAGGAGGATCAGCGTTTTTTCCCTTACCTTTTGCTGGGAGAAAATGGCGCTGAACAGTGGCCCTCATTCCGAGTTGTTCGCTCGCAAGCTGCTTTTAGCAGCTTTGCACACGCTAAGCCGCCGCCTACTGGGAGTGAATCTTAGCTTATCAAAATTGCGAACGAAAGATTCGCAATATTGCGAAAAGACTTCTCTGTGCAGTTTCTGAGTAGCTCGAGACTTACTCTTCCAGTGCGATCAGTTCAGTGCTTGTCGTTCCTGGTTTGACGTCACAAACACACCCAGGGTTCGCCCAGACACTCCCCCGTTTCTCCGGCCACTCCCGCGTTTTTCCCAGAAACGGTAGCGTTTTTTCACACACTCCCATAAAACGGCCAGTTTCCGCCCAGAAACACCCACTTCCTGTCAATCACATTACGATCACCAGAACGAAGAAAAAACCTCGTAATGCCGTGAGTAAAATACCTAACTGCATAGCAAATTTACTTGGCGCAGTCGCACTGCGGACATTGCGCATGCGCATTAGCGACTAATCACTCCGTTGCGAAAAAAAAATAACGAGCGAACAACTCGGAATGACCACCAGTGTGCTGGCTGCCTGAGGAAGAAGCCCCGCCCTCTGCAATGGCGCGTTTTTCCTCAGCAAACATGAGGTAATATTTATATCGGCGGGGGTGTAGGATTGTGCCATGGCCCAATATGCTACCTTTTTGCCAGTTAGAGTAGGTTTTCATGCTGCCCAGGGCGCCACCCCCGCGCCCTGCACCCTGCTGTGCCTGTGTTATGGGTAGCATGCTCGCACAGCGTTCCCGCCCACTGCGCTGTACCTTTTTGCCATCACGATGACCGGGTGTGCTCTTCGGTAACACACTCACCTGTCTTCCGACTTCTGGCTCTGTTAGGGGGTGTGGCGGCGTGCCGTGGGAGTGAGCACATAGCCGCAGCTAGTGTTCAGTACCCTTCAGGAGCTAATGGTGTCCTGTCAGCAAAAAGCAGAGCCATGAAACTATTTAGGAAGTTGGTTCCTACTTCTTCCCCCTAAGTCCCATGAAGCAGGGAGACTGTTGCCAGCAGTCTGCCTGAAAATAAAAAACCTAACATAAAGTCTTTTTAGTGAAACTCAGTAGAGCTCCACTAGAGTGCGACAGTCTGCCTGGGCACATTTTCTAAACTGAGGTCTGGAGGAGGGGCATAGAGGGAGGAGCCAGTTCACACTCTGAAAAATTCTTAAAGTGCCCATGGCTCCTGCGGAACCGTCTATACCCCATGGTACTGAAGTGGACCCCAGCATCCTCTAGGACGTATGAGAAAACTTCTTCAACTTGAGGCCTGGTGGATATTCACCCTCGACACAGTCAACCTGAAGGGGTTGAATGAGTTGTTAAGTTTATCTTCCTTTATTTAAGCCACCATGGGGGTAATTCCAAGTTGATCGCAGCAGGAAATTTTTTAGCAGTTGGGCAAAACCATGTGCACTGCAGGGGAGGCAGATATAACATGTGCTGCGACTAACTTGGAATTACCCCCCATGTCCTTTGGGCACCTGAGCCTGTAAAGTTCTGTCATATTTGCATTGTCCAGCTTATGCATCAGTTAGCGGTTCAAAGTACAGTGTTTTAGCTTATTCTACATAGGAATAGATGCAGCAGCATTTATGGGTATGTTACATTTAAGTCATGCTAACTGTAAAGTAATTTTTGCCATGGAGTATATAAGTCTGCGCTGTTGGTAATTTCATTATTTATTGTTTATATGTTTATTAGGCTGCTCTTTAATATATGTAGTCACGATGTACACTAAGGTTTTGTCACTTTGTTTAAATTGCGAGGTGTTTCCTTACATCTTACTGGTTTTCTGCACTGTATGTTTGTTGCTTGAATTGTTGTCATGGTGACTCATACGCGATCTGTCTGTCTCTCCTAGACCCTCCCGGCGCAGGTCCCGTGGGTTCCCTGCTTCCGCTGACTTCAGTAACCGGAAGCCGGAAGTGCACGGACGGGTCCCAGGGCAGCGGCCGGTGACGGGCGGGGGAACAAATGGACGGTGAGTATAAATTTGTTTAGTTTGTCTGTACACATGTTATCCTGATGATGGGGTGAGACCCCCCGAAACGTTGACTAAAGTTTTTCCACATGTGGGACTCATCATCCCTAGGAAGGCACACCAGTAAGTTGTTGTGAGGCCACGCTGTCCTCTGTGAGTGCCGGATTTTGCATATATATATATATATATATATATATTTACATACTACATATACACACACACACACACACACACACACACACACACACACACACACACACACACACACACACACACACACACACACACACACCCCACTGTATAACTGTCAAATATGTCCAGGACATAACAGTGCAGAGGGACAGCCTAGTAAGTGCCGCAGTGTACCATTGCCAGATGTAGACACACCTGTCAGGGGCAGGCTACACCATGCAGTGAGGGCACTTTTCTTCTCCAGTGAGTCAGTCCTACAGGTACCGTGCAGGCTCTTATCCTTGGGAGCCACAGTTGCCGTCTCTGCCCTCCGCCGGGAGCCGCTACCTTCAGTCCTCTGGGACCCGCCGCCTCTGCACTCCGTCGGGAACCACTGCCTTCAGTCCCCTGGGATGTTCCCCCTCTGCCGTAAGCCGCTACATCTGTCCCCTGGAATCCGCCACCTCTGCCCTCCGCCGGAAGCTGCTGCATATGTCCCCTGGGACCTGCTGCCTCTGCCCTCTGCCGGAAAGCCGTTGCATCTGTCCCCTGGGACCCGCCGCCTCTGCCCTCCACCGGAAGCTGCTGCATCCGTCCCCTGGGACCCGCCGCCTCTACATGAGTGCATAATGAGGACAGATCAGGAAGGAGTACCCAGGTGAACAGCAGGCTACGTGCGGAACGGTGGATAATGGAGGAAGTGCCCCCTTCAGGGCTGACGCCTGGCGTCGAATGATTCCATTGCCTCTGGTAGTTCCGCCTGTGGGTAGGGGCTACACTCAAACCCTGCCATCAACCCAAAACAACTGGAACTGCAATTCACTGCACCAAGTTACATGTTGCTAGTCCTCTAGGGTCTAATTATTGATATCACAAGCCCAGGTGAGGTCCTGTGTTGTCGTATTAACAGGGGCACTCTGGTGGGCGTTTTGCTCCCATATCCCATGGAAGCTAAAGAACCCTGCACTAACCTTCTGGTACCTCCTGCATTGAAAGTGGATGTGATTTGAGCCAGTGTCGCTTGTCTGTTACCACAGACAATTCTGGCCAGACGTCGCTGGTCACGATCATTAAGCACCTGTGGTCGGCCGCTGCACTGTTCAAGGTGGGTGGTAATGCCTTTCATGAGATATTCCCGGTACACACGTAATACCATAGATACAGGAATATTAGATGTATGCACAACTTCATTGATGGAATGTCCCATCTGTCAGGCACCCACTGTCATACCCCTTTTCAAACTGACTCACGAGATGTCAGATTACAAGTGATGCAGATCTGGATATCACAGTACAGTGGTGCAACCTACCATCACCTTTACATACTGCTATCCCATGACTTTTGACACAGTGTATTTTATTCCTAGGTACATTTCCCTGTATACACTAAGTGTAAAAAATATTAAAATATGAAGGAAGAATGATCTTAATACTGTACATTGGAATCTGTGTGGGCATATTCTGTGCTGCATGTATTACTCGTTTAATGATCTGCATGTATTAACTAATTGAAAGCCAATTGTTAGAGCAATGTGTAAACTTGGAGCTTCCGCAGCATAGAGACTGAATACAAGCTGTATCTGTAAATAACATATTAAGAGATTAAAAATTCACTTTAAGAGCTGGTTTGCAACAAAAATACTGCCTGAAATAATCTGTGCAAGTGTAATTTGTAATTCAGCAAAATATGTTGCCATCTGCAGGGCTGCAAGGGGTAGTGTGGGAGTTGCGGTCGCACCAGACATTGTGACATGGGGCCGGAATCCATACTGCCATGGCGTTGTCCAATTGTACCTGGATCGTCTGATCCCAGAGTAGAGGGTAGGCCTGAATCAGAGCATTGTAGATAGCCTGAAGTTCCAGTATGTTGATCGGATGTAGGGCCTCTTGGGCAGACCACCTGCCCTGGAACTGCGCCCCCCCCCCCTTGCATCTGTCGTGGAACTGCGCCCACCTCCTCGCATCTGTCGTGAGGAGTATCCAATACTGAATCCCGAAGCATCGACCCTCCAGTAGGTTGGAAGACAGTGGCCACCACAGGAGTGAAATCCTGGCCTGGGGTGACAGCCGAATCATCCGATGCATCAGAAGATGGGAACCGGACCACTTGTTCAGGAAGTCCAATTGGAAAGGTCTGGCATGGAACCTTACAAACTGTATTGCCTCTGCCGCACAATGAACTGGGGGACCCCACTAGCGGGGCCCCCGGTTTGTACTCACCACCGGCGATCACCTTCAGGCTTTGTTAGGGGTTTGTGGCATGTTGCGGCAGCTAATGCGCAGTGCCCCGCTGAACAAACAGCCCCTCAGGACGGTGGTCCTGCAGTGGGGAAGCGGCTCTGCACCTCATGAGGTCAGTGACTGCCCCCCTAACTCCCATGGTGCAGGTATGCTGTTGCCCAAACAGCATACCGAAAGAAAATGAGTTTTATGGTAAGAACTTACCCTTGTTAAAACTCTTTCTGCGAGGTACACTGGGCTCCACAAGTCTGGACAATGGGGTGTAGAGTAGGATCTTGATCCGAGGCACCAACAGGCTCAAAGCTTTGACTGTTCCCAGAATGCACAGCGCCGCCTCCTCTATAACCCCGCCTCCCAGCACAGGAGCTCAGTTTAGTTAACCAGCCCAATGCAGTAGCAGGAAAAGAGACGACAACGGTTAGTAGCCACATACACCACACTCTCACGACAAGAGAAGTGTCAGCGCCTAATGCCATATAAACCCAAAGAAGCTAAGTGCGTCAGGGTGGGCGCCTTGTGGAGCCCAGTGTACCTCGCAGAAAGAGTTTTAATAAGGGTAAGTTCTTACCATAAAACTCGTTTTCTGCTGCGGGGTACACTGGGCTCCACAAGTCTGGACAATGGGGATGTCCTAAAGCAGTTCCTTATGGGAAGGGACGCACTGTAGCGGGCACAAGAACCCGGCGTCCAACGGAAGCATCCTGGGAAGCGGCAGTATCGAAGGCATAGAACCTTATGAACGTGTTCCCAAAGGACCACGTAGCCGCCTTGCACAATTGGTCAAGGGTCGCACCACGTTGGGCCGCCCAAGAAGGTCCAACAGACCGAGTAGAATGGGCCGTAATGTGAACAGGAGCTGACAGACCAGCCTTCATATAAGCATGCGCAATCACCATTCTAATCCACCTGGCCAGGGTCTGCTTGTAAAATCCAAACAAAACAAAGAGAGAATCAGACTTTCGAATAGAAGCAGTTCTCTTTACATAGATACGGAGAGCCTGTACCACATCCAAAGACCGCTCTTTGGGAGACAAATCAGGAGAGACAAAAGCTGGAACCACAATCTCCTGATTAAGGTGGAACGAAGAAACCACCTTAGGTAAATATCTGGGACAAGTCCTAAGAACCGCCCGGTCACGGTAAAAAATCAGATATGGGGAACTACAAGACAAGGCACCCAAATCCGACACTCTTCTAGCAGAGGCAATAGCCAGCAAGAACACCACCTTAAGGGAAAGCCACTTAAGGTCAGCTTGAACCAAGAGGTTCAAATGGAGGCTCCTGCAACGCTTCCAAAACCACCGACAAGTCCCAAGGAGCCACAGGCGGGACATAGGGAGGTTGGATACGCAACACACCCTGAGTGAAAGTATGAACATCAGGTAAAGTCGCAATTTTTCTCTGAAACCACACCGACAAGGCAGAAATATGAACCTTGAGGGAGGCCAGACGCAGGCCTAAATCTAGGCCCTGCTGTAGAAAAGCCAAAAGTTTGGCTGTACTAAACTTGGAAGCGTCATAATGGTTAGATGCGCACCAAACAAAGTAGGAATGCCAGACCCGATGGTAAATCCAAGCAGAGGTCGGTTTCCGGGCCCGCAACATAGTTTTAATGACCTCTTCAGAAAAACCCTTAGCTCTTAAGACGGAAGATTCAAGAGCCACGCCGTCAAAGACAGCCGGGCTAGGTCCTGGTAGACACAGGGGCTTTGAACGAGGAGGTCTGGGCGTTGTAGAAGTAGAAGTGGACGCTCTGACGATAGGCCTTGCAGGTCTGAGAACCAGTGCCGTCTGGGCCACGCCGGAGCTATGAGAAGCAGATTTCCTTTTTCTTGCTTGAACTTCCGAATTACCCTGGGCAGGAGTGACACCAGAGGGAACACGTACGGCAGCCGAAACCTCCACGGCACTGCCAGCGCATCTACGAATGCTGCTTGAGGATCCCTTGTCCTTGCTCCGAAGACCGGAACCTTGTGATTGTGTCGAGACGCCATCAGATCCACATCTGGAAGACCCCACCTTTCCACGAGGAGTTGAAACACTTCTGGATGGAGGCCCCACTCGCCGGCATGCACATCCTGACGACTGAGAAAGTCCGCTTCCCAATCAGGACTCCCGGAATGAATATTGGTGATATTGCCGGTAGATGGCGTTCTGCCCAACGTAGAATCCGTGAGGCTTCCTTCATTGCCAAACGGCTTCGAGTGCCGCCTTGATGATTTATGTAAGCCACTGTGGTGGCATTGTCCGACTGTACTTGAACAGGACGGTTCTGAATCAAATGCTGGGCTAGGTTTAACGCATTGAAGACCGCCCGCAATTCCAGAATGTTGATCGAGAGGAGAGCTTCCTCCTTGGTCCACCGACCCTGCAAGCAGTGCTGCTCCAGCACCGTGCCCCGACCTCTTAGACTGGCATCTGTCGTCAACAGGACCCAGTTGGATATCCAGAAGGGACGGCCTCTGCACAATTGTCGGTCCAGGAGCCACCAGAGCAGTGACAGATGGACCTCCAGAGTCAAAGAGATCATGTGAGACCTGATCCGGTGAGGCAGGCCGTCCCACTTGGCTAGGGTCAGCTTCTGGAGGGGGCGAGAATGGAATTGAGCATACTCCACCATGTCGAATGCTGACACCATGAGGCCCAGCACCTGCATTGCCGAATGTATCAACACTTGCGGATGAGAAAGGAAGCAACGAATCCTGTCCTGAAGTTTCAGGACATTCTCCTGAGACAAGAACAACCTCTGGTTGTGAGTGTCCAACAGCGCTCCCAGATGCACCATGCTCTGAGCAGGGACCAGGGAGGATTTCTTCCAGTTGATGAGCCTCCCGTGGGCTTGTAGAAACCGGACCGTCATATCCAGATGACGCAGGAGAAGATCTGGGGAATTTGCCAGGATTAACAAGTCATCCAGATACGGCAGTATCCTGACCCCTTGACGGCGGAGTACCACCGTCATCACCGCCATACCTTTGGTGAAGACTCGCGGAGCCGTTGTTAAACCAAAAGGTAACGCCCAAAACTGGTAATGGAGGTTGCCAATAGCGAACCTCAGGTATTGTTGATGTGACACTGCTATAGGAATATGCAGGTAAGCATCCTGTATGTCCAGGGAGACCATGTAGTCCCCAGGTTCCAAGGCCAGAACTACAGAGCGAAGGGTTTCCATACGGAACTTGGAAACCTTCACAAACTTGTTCAGTGCCTTGAGGTTGAGAATGGGCCGGAGGACCCATTCGGTTTCGGGACTAGAAACAGCGGAGAATAGTACCCCCGACCCCTCTGAGCAAGAGGCACCTGTACTACGATTCCTGTATCCAGGAGGGTCTGTACCACCGAATGCAGAGTGTTTGCCTTTGTCTGGTCCGAC
The DNA here is from genome assembly GCF_028390025.1 of Pseudophryne corroboree. Classification (NCBI taxonomy): domain Eukaryota; kingdom Metazoa; phylum Chordata; class Amphibia; order Anura; family Myobatrachidae; genus Pseudophryne; species Pseudophryne corroboree. Next base: position 449,268,072 of record NC_086445.1, on the reverse strand, counting down.
GGGACGTCTGTCTGGCAAAATCGATGAGGGGGTCGGTTTTTGAAGGCTATGGCGTAACCTCGAGTGACGACTTCCCGTACCCAGGCATCTGAAGTGGTCTTCAACCATTCCTGGGTATACCCTAGAAGCCGGCCCCCCACCCTGGGATCCCCCAGGGGGAGGCCCGCCCCGTCATGCGGCAGGCTTATCGGTCTTGGCTGCTGGCTGACGGGCAGCCCAGGCTCTTTTGGGCTTCGGCTTACCAGGTTTGGAAGTGCGGGCCTGCTTATGGTACGCCTAATCTTTTGCTTTACCTGAAGGACGAAAGGACGTGCCTTTGGCCTTCGACACAGATGGAGCTGTATTAGGCAGGCAGTTTTGGCAGTAGCCAAGTCAGCCACTATCTTATTTAAGTCCTCCCCAAACAGAATATCCCCCTTGAAAGGGAGTACCTCCAGGGTTTTTCTAGAGTCCAGATTCACAGACCAGGATCTCAGCCACAATATCCTGCGGGCCAGGACTGACGTAGTAGAGGCCTTGGCTGCTAGGATACCGGCCTCAGAAGCCTGCCTCTTTAATATAGCGAGAAGCTGTGACAATATATGACAAGCATTGTCTAGCATGGTCAGAAGAGATTTCAGCCTCTAACTCCAAGGCCCATGCTTCAATAACCTCTGCTGCCCATGTAGCTGCAAGAGTGGGCCTTTGTACAGCACCCGTGAGAGTGTAAATCGCTTTTAGACAACCCTCGACAAGTTTATCTGTAGGCTCTTTTAGAGACGTGACGGTAGTGACAGTTAGAGCTGAGGAAACCACCATCCTAGCCACATGCGAGTCTACTGGAGGAGGCGTTTCCCAATTCTTAGACAGCTCTGGCGCGAGGGGATAGCGAGCCAGCATCTTCTTTTGAGACACAAACTTCGTACCCGGGCTTTGCCAGGGTTCCTGACGTATATCCACTAGGTGGTCAGAGTGAGGTAAAACTTGTTTAATCACCTTCTGACTCTTGAACCTATCTGGTTTCGTAGGAGGAACGGATGGCTCGGGATCACCCGTAATCTGCAGAATTAACTTAATAGCCTCCAAAAGATCAGGAACATCCACATGTGAACTACCCTCCCCATCAGCCGTATCTGAGTCAGAACCTGTGGGGTCAGTGCATGTGCTGTCTTCACCAGACGAGGTGTCAGTGACAGCAGTGGATTGTGAGGAGACGAGCGCTCGCTTAGAGGACCTCTTGGACTTAGGCGAGCGTTGGTCAGACTTTTTAGTAGTCAGGAACTGGTTCAACTTCTTTAATTGAGCAGATAAATCGTCCGCCCACGGCGGGTTAGCTGCAGGGACCACATACGGTTGTACCGGCATTGGGGGTCCCATAGGGGGTGTTAGTTTATGAACTAGCGTATGCAGAAGCGTGGAAAAAGCGGCCCACGGAGGGTCAGTATGTGTCTCCGTTGCCACAGTCCCACTGGGGGGCAAGGAGCCCCCAGAACCAGAGCCCACAGCTGCTATATTCTCCCCATATGTGCCTGTGGCTTCAGCAACACCAGCAGTGTGTTCAGCCCCAGAACCATTACCCTCAGAAGCAGACATGATATAACTTGCAGTATGAGGTAACACAGTACAATTATTAGCAGCACTATATCCCTAAACCAAAACCCCTGCGCAGTGTAGTCAGCACCAGCAGAGATAAAGGAGAGACATGGGTGTATATTTACTAAAATTCGTAATTTTCAGAATGAGGTTAAAGTTCAAACACGAATGACATCGAATGTGTGAAATTGCAACTTTTTGAACTTATTACGACTAATTTACTATGCTGTCGTATTCTGCATTTTTGTGTTTTCCGATGTCGATGTCAATCGTATTTTTTGGCAGTGTTTTACGGGAGTGAATAGTAAAACACTGCCGACATTAACACAATGAATCTCGGCCGGATCTGTGAGATCCGTGCAGGGCTTCATTGTGCACCTTTTCGTAAAAAAAAAAGTGTTAAAAATAAAAAAATAAAATGTGTGGGGTCCCCCCTCCTAAGCAAAACCATCCTCAGGCTCTTTGAGCCGGTCCTGGTTGTCAAAATATGGGGAAAAAAAAGACAGGGGTTCCCCCATATTTCATCAACCAGCACCGGGCTCTGCGTCTGGTCCTGGTGCAAAAAAATAAGATTTTACTCACCAGTAAATCTATTTCTCGTAGTCCGTAGTGGATGCTGGGAACTCCGTAAGGACCATGGGGGAATAGACGGGCTCCGCAGGAGACTGGGCACTCTAAAAGAAAGATTACGTACTATCTGGTGTGCACTGGCTCCTCCCACTATGACCCTCCTCCAGACCTCAGTTAGGATACTGTGCCCGGAAGAGCTGTCACAATAAGGAAGGATTTTGAATCCCGGGTAAGACTCATACCAGCCACACCAATCACACCGTATAACTCGTGATACTATACCCAGTTAACAGTATGAAATATAACTGAGCCTCTCAACAGATGGCTCAACAATAACCCTTAGTTAGGCAATAACTACATACAAGTATTGCAGACAATCCGCACTTGGGATGGGCGCCCAGCATCCACTACGGACTACGAGAAATAGATTTACCGGTGAGTAAAATCTTATTTTCTCTGACGTCCTAGTGGATGCTGGGAACTCCGTAAGGACCATGGGGATTATACCAAAGCTCCCAAACGGGCGGGAGAGTGCGGATGACTCTGCAGCACCGAATGAGAGAACTCAAGGTCCTCCTCAGCCAGGGTATCAAATTTGTAGAATTTAGCAAACGTGTTTGCCCCTGACCAAGTTGCAGCTCGGCAAAGTTGTAAAGCCGAGACCCCTCGGGCAGCCGCCCAAGATGAGCCCACTTTCCTCGTGGAATGGGCTTTTACTGATTTAGGATGCGGCAATCCAGCCGCAGAATGCTCCAGCTGAATTGTGCTACAAATTCAGCGAGCAATAGTCTGCTTAGAAGCAGGAGCACCTATTTTGTTGGGTGCCTACAGGATAAAAAGCGAGTCAGTTTTCCTGACTCCAGCCGTCCTGGAAATATAAATTTTTAAGGCCCTGACTACGTCCAGTAACTTGGAATCTTCCAAGTCCCTAGTAGCCGCAGGCACTACAATAGGTTGGTTCAAGTGAAAAGCTGATACCACCTTAGGGAGAAACTGGGGACGAGTCCTCAATTCTGCCCTATCCATATGGAAAATCAGATAAGGGCTTTTACATGACAAAGCCGCCAATTCTGACACACGCCTGGACGAAGCCAAGGCCAATAACATGACCACTTTCCACGTGAGATATTTCAAATCCACGGTTTTAAGTGGCTCAAACCAATGTGATTTTAAGAAACTCAACACCACGTTGAGATCCCAAGGTGCCACAGGAGGCACAAAAGGGGGCTGAATATGTAGCACTCCCTTTACAAATGTCTGAACTCCAGGCAGTGAAGCCAGTTCTTTCTGGAAGAAAATCGACAGAGCCGAAATCTGGACCTTAATGGAACCCAAGTTTAGGCCCATAGTCACTCCTGACTGTAGGAAGTGCAGAAAACGACCCAGCTGAAATTCCTCTGTTGGGGCCTTCCTGGCCTCACACCACGCAACATATTTTCGCCAAATACGGTGATAATGGTTTGCGGTTACTTCTTTCCTGACTTTTATCAGCGTAGGAATGACTTCCTCCGGAATGCCCTTTTCCTTTAGGATCCGGAATTCAACCGCCATGCCGTCAAACGCAGCCGCGGTAAGTCTTGGAACAGACAGGGCCCCTGCTGTAGCAGATCCTGTCTGAGCGGTAGAGGCCATGGGTCCTCTGATATCATTTCTTGAAGTTCTGGGTACCAAGCTCTTCTTGGCCCATCCGGAACCACGAGTATCGTTCTTACTCCTCGTTTTCTTATTATTCTCAGTACCTTTGGTATGAGAGGCAGAGGAGGGATTACATAAACCGACTGGTACACCCACGGTGTCACTAGAGCGTCCACAGCTATTGCCTGAGGGTCCCTTGACCTGGCGCAATATCTAGTTTTTTGTTTAGGCGGGACGCCATCATGTCCACCTGTGGCCTTTCCCAACGGTTTACCAACAGTTGGAAGACTTCTGGATGAAGTCCCCACTCTCCCGGGTGTAGGTCGTGTCTGCTGAGGAAGTCTGCTTCCCAGTTGTCCACTCCCGGAATGAACACTGCTGACAGTGCTAAGACGTGATTTTCCGCCCATCGAAGAATCCTTGTGGCTTCTGCCATCGCCATCCTGCTTCTTGTGCCGCCCTGTCGGTTTACATGGGCGACTACCGTGATGTTGTCTGATTGGATCAGTACCGGCTGGTTTTGAAGCAGAGGCCTTGCCAGACTTAGGGCATTGTAAATGGCCCTCAGTTCCAGAATATTTATGTGTAGGGACGACTCCTGACTTGACCAAAGTCCTTGGAAATTTCTTCCCTGTGTGACTGCCCCCCAGCCTCGGAGGCTGGCATCCGTGGTTACCAGGACCCAGTCCTGTATGCCGAATCTGCGGCCCTCTTGAAGATGAGCACTCTGCAGCCACCACAGTAGAGATACCCTGGTCCTTGGAGACAGGGTTATCAGCCGATGTATCTGAAGATGCGATCCCGACCACTTGTCCAAGAGGTCCCACTGAAAGGTTCTTGCATGGAACCTGCCGAATGGAATTTTGCTTCGTAAGAAGCTACCATTTTTCCCAGGACTCGTGTGCAGTGATGCACCGATACCCGTTTTGGTTTCAGGAGGTCTCTGACTAGAGATGACAGCTCCTTGGCTTTCTCCTGCGGGAGAAACACTTTTTTCTGTTCTGTGTCCAGAACCATCCCCAGGAACAGTAGGCGTGTGGTAGGAACCAGCTGTGACTTTGGAATCTATAGAATCCATCCGTGCTGTTGTAGCACTTCCCGAGATAGTGCTACTCCGACCAACAACTGCTCCTTGGACCTCGCCTTTATAAGGAGATCGTCCAAGTACGGGATAATTAAAACTCCCTTTTTTCAAAGGAGTATCATCATTTCTGCCATTACCTTGGTAAAGACCCTCGGTGCCGTGGACAGTCCAAACGGCAGTGTTTGGAATTGGTAATGGCAATCCTGTACCACAAATCTGAGGTACTCCTGGTGAGGATGGTAAATGGGGACATGTAGGTAAGCATCCTTGATGTCCAGGGATACCATGTAATCCCCCTCCTCCAGGCTTGCAATAACCGCCCTGAGCGATCCCATCTTGAACTTGAATTTTTTTATGTATGTGTTCAAGGATTTCAAATTTAAAATGGGTCTCACCGAACCGTCCGGTTTCGGTACCACAAACAGTGTGGAATAGTAACCCCGTCCTTGTTGAAGTAGGGGCACCTTGACTATCACCTGCTGGGAATACAGCTTGTGAATTGCCTCTAGCACAGCCTCCCTGCCTGAGGGAGTTGTCGGCAAGGCAGATTTGAGGAAACGGCGGGGGGGAGACGCCTCGAATTCCAGCTTGTACCCCTGAGATACTACTTGAAGGATCCAGGGATCCACCTGTGAGCGAGCCCACTGATCGCTGAAATTTTTGAGGCGGCCCCCCACCGTACCTGGCTACACCTGTGGAGCCCCCGCGTCATGCAGTGGACTCAGAGGAAGCGGGGGAAGAATTTTGATTCTGGGAACTGGCTGACTGGTGCAGCTTTTTCCCTCTTCCCTCGTCTCTGTGCAGAAAGGAAGCGCCTTTGACCCGCTTGCTTTTCTGAAGCCGAAAGGACTGTACCTGATAATACAGTGCTTTCTTAGGCTGTGAGGAAACCTGAGGTAAAAAAATTTCTTCCCAGCTGTTGCTGTGGATACGAGGTCCCAGAGACCATCCCCAAACAATTCCTCACCCTTATAAGGCTCTATGTGCCTTTTAAAGTCAGCATCACCTGTCCAGTGTTGGGTCTCTAATACCCTCCTGACAGAATGGACATTGCATTAATTCTGGATGCCAGCCGGCAAAATATCCCTCTGTGCATCCCTCATATATAAGACGACGTCTTATGTTCGCAAAATAGTATCCCTGTTTGACAGGGTTACAGACCACGCTGCAGCAGCACTATCTGCAGGTCTCAGTCTAGTACCTGAGTGTGTAAATACAGACTTCAGGATAGCCTCCTGCTTTTTATCAGCAGGTACCTTCAAAGTGGCCATATCCTAAGACGGCAGTGCCACCTTTTTTGACAAACGTGTGAGCGCCTTATCCACCCTAGGGGATATCTCCCAGCGTAACTTATCCTCTGGCGGGAAAGGGTACGCCATCAGTAACTTTTTAGAAATTACCAGTTTCTTATCGGGGGAACCCACGCTTTTTCACACTTCATTCGCTCATTTGATGGGGGAACAAAACACTGCCTGCTTTTTCTCCCCAAACATAAAACCCTTTTTTAGTGGTACTTGGGTTAATGTCAGAAATGTGTAACACATTTTTTATTGCCGGGATCATGTAACGGATGTTCCTAGTGGATTGTGTATATGTCTCAACCTCGTCGACACTGGAGTCAGACTCCGTGTCGACATCTGTGTCTGCCATCTGAGGGAGCGGGCGTTTTTGAGCCCCTGATGGCCTTTGAGACGCCTGGGCAGGCGCGGGCTGAGAAGCCGGCTGTCCCATAGCTGATACGTCATCCAGCCTTTTATGTAAGGAGTTGACACTGTCGGTTATACCTTCCACCTATCCATCCACTCTGGTGTCGGCCCCACAGGGGGCTACATCACATTTATCGGCATCTGCTCTGCCATCACATAAGCCTCCTCATCAAACGTGTCGACACAGCCGTACCGACACACCGCACACACACAGGGAATGCTCTGACTGAGGACAGGACCCCACACAGCCCTTTGGGGAGACAGAGAGAGAGTATGCCAGCACACACCAGAGCGTTATATAATTTAGGGATTAACACTATATTGAGTGAATTTTTCCCAATAGCTGCTTGTATATACAATATTGCGCCTAAATTTAGTGCCCCCCCCCTCTCTTTTTAACCCTTTGAGCCTGCAAACTACAGGGGAGAGCCTGGGGAGCTGTCTTCCAGCTGCACTGTGAAGAGAAAATAGCGCCAGTGTGCTGAGGGAGATAGCTCCGCCCCTTTTTCGCGGACTTTTCTCCCGCTTTTTTATGGATTCTGGCAGGGGTATTTATCACATATATAGCCTCTGGGGCTATATATTGTGATATATTTGCCAGCCAAGGTGTTTTTATTGCTGCTCAGGGCGCCCCCCCCCCCAGCGCCCTGCACCCTCAGTGACCGGAGTGTGAAGTGTGCATGAGGAGCAATGGCGCACAGCTGCAGTGCTGTGCGCTACCTTGGTGAAGACTGATGTCTTCTGCCGCCGAATTTCCAGACCTCTTCTTGCTTCTGGCTCTGTAAGGGGGACGGCGGCGCGGCTCCGGGAACGAACACCAAGGCCAGTTCCATGCGGTCGATCCCTCTGGAGCTAATGGTGTCCAGTAGCCTAAGAAGCCCAAGCCAGCTGCAAGCAGGTAGGTTCGCTTCTTCTCCCCTTAGTCCCTCGATGCAGTGAGCCTGTTGCCAGCAGGTCTCACTGTAAAATAAAAAACCTAAAATAAACTTTCTTTCTAGGAGCTCAGGAGAGCCCCTAGTGTGCATCCAGCTCGGCCGGGCACAGAAATCTAACTGAGGTCTGGAGGAGGGTCATAGTGGGAGGAGCCAGTGCACACCAGATAGTACCTAATCTTTCTTTTAGAGTGCCCAGTCTCCTGCGGAGCCCGTCTATTCCCCCATGGTCCTTACGGAGTTCCCAGCATCCACTAGGACAATGGAGAAATGTGTACTGGCGCCGGCTGTTTGACCAAGTAAGGGAAGATACTTGATTAAGATAAAAAATTACAGGCTTTTAATAAACATCATAAAAACAATTATGGGTAAATCAGATGTGGTCAGAATAACGTTATCTGTTCCTGGGTCAGGAACAAAAGGATGTTAAACGGTGTTGATTAGGACCAATTGGATCCCACTCATGATATATATTATATATGCACAGTCTCCGGTTAGAACTCCCTCCTCATTACTTTTGGTTCACTTGAGAAGATGATAGTTACCCAGTCCTTATGGATGTTGTCCCCAGGATCTCAATTTAGCAGGTGAGATTCCAAATAGCAGCAGGGGAATAATTTCTCCTGAGGAAGCTGGCAGCCATTAGACCAGCGAAACGCGTTGAGTTAAGGCCACTGACCAACAGTTTTGGACCCACCTGACATCTCCGGTAACAATTGGACTCTTTGCCCCTATTGGACACTACAAGCCCATTGCAACCTGGAAATTATTCCCCTGCTGCTATTTGGAATCTCACCTGCTAAATTGAGATCCTGGGGACAACATCCATAAGGACTGGGTAACTATTATCTTCTCAAGTGAACCAAAAGTAATGAGGAGGGAGTTCTAACCGGAGACTGTGCATATATAATATATATCATGGGTGGGATCCAATTGGTCCTAATCAACACCGTTTAACATCCTTTTGTTCCTGACCCAGGAACAGATAACGTTATTCTGACCACATCTGATTTACCCATAATTGTTTTTATGATGTTTATTAAAAGCCTGTAATTTTTTTTATCTTAATCAAGTATCGTCCCTTACTTGGTCAAACAGCCAGCGCCAGTACACATTTCTCCATTGTTGTTTTACTTTATTCAGGGGCTGACCCCCCCTTTTACTGGCTGCCGCTGACAGCGCACTCATACCCCTTCTTTTTGCTGCTATCCACTAGGACGTCAGAGAAATACGGGGGACAAAAAGCGTAGGGGTCCCCCGTATTTTTTGAACCAGCACCGGGATCCACTAGCCAGGTACATAATGCCAGAGCCGGGGGACACTTTTATTGTGGTCCTGGCGGCCCTGGCATTACATCCCCAACTAGTCACCCCTGGCCGGGGTACCCTGCAGGAGTGGGAACCCCTTAAATCAAGGGGTCCCCCCCCTCCAGCCACCCAAGGGCCAGGGGTGAAGCCCGAGGCTGTCCCCCCCCATCCAAGGGCGGCGAATGGGGGGCTGATAGCCAAGTGTAAAAAATCAGAATATTGTTTTTAGTAGCAGTGCTACAAGTCCCAGCAAGCCTCCCCCGCAAGCGGGTTCTTGGAGAACCACAAGTACCAGCATGCGGTGGAAAACCGGGCCCGCTGGTACCTGTAGTACTACAACAACAAAAATACCCAACAAAAAACAGGACACACACACCGTGACAGTAAAAGTTTATTACATACATGCACACCTACATACATACATACTTACCTATGTTCACACGAGGCTCGGTCCTCTTCTCCATGTAGAATCCTCGGGGTACCTGAGAAAAAAATTATACTCACACAATCCAGGGTAGCTTCTGTCCTCTTTGTAATCCATGTACTTGGCAAAAAAACAAACCGGAAATCCGACCACGCACTGAAAGGGGTCCCATGTTTACACATGGGACCCCTTTCCCCGACTGCCAGGACCCCCCCTGACTCCTGTCAAAGAGGGTCCCTTCAGTCAATCAGGGATCGCCACGTTGTGGCACTCTCCTGATTGGCTGTGCGCTCCTGTAGTGTGTTTGAGGCTGCGCACTGAAGATACAATGTAGCGCATAGGCGCAACATTGTATCTCTGCCGTGTGCAGCCTCAATCACACTACAGGAGCGCACAGCCAATCAGGAGAGTGCCACGATGTGGCACTCCCTGATTGGCTGAAAGGACCCTCTTTGACAGGAGTCAGCGGGGGTCCTGGCAGTCGGGGAAAGGGATCCCATGTGTAAACATGGGACCCCTTTCAGTGCGTGGTCGGGTTTCCGGTTTGTTTTTTTGCCAAGTACGTGGATTATACAAAGAACAGAAGATACACTGGATTATGTGAGTATAATTTTTTCAACAGGTACCCCGAGGATTCTACATGGAGAAGAGGACCGAGCCTCGTGTGAACATAGGTAAGTATGAATGTATGTAGGTGTGCATGTATGTAATAAACTTTTACTGTCACGGTGTGTGTGTCCTGTTTTTTGTTGGGTATTTTTTTAGTAGTAGTACTACAGGTACCAGCGGGCCCGGTTTTCCACCGCATGCTGGTACTTGTGGTTCTCCAAGTACCCGCTTGCTGGGGAGGCTTGCTGGGACTTGTAGTACTGCTACTAAAAACAATATTCTGATTTTTTACACTTGGCTATCAGCCCCCCATCCGCCGCCCTTGGATGGGGGGGACAGCCTCGGGCTTCACCCCTGGCCCTTGGGTGGCTGGAGGGGGGGACCCCTTGATTTAAGGGGTTCCCACTCCTCCAGGGTACCCCGGCCAGGGGTGACTAGTTGGGGATGTAATGCCAGGGCCGCCAGGACCACAATAAAAGTGTCCCCCGGCTCTGGCATCATGTACCTGGCTAGTGGAGCCCGGTGCTGGTTCAAAAAATACGGGGGACCCCTACGCTTTTTGTCCCCCGTATTTTTTGCACCAGGACCAGGCGCAGAGCCCGGTGCTGGTTGATGAAATATGGGGGAACCCCTGTCATTTCCCCCCCCCATATTTTGACAACCAGGACCGGCTCAAAGAGCCCGAGGCTGGTTTTGCTTAGGAGGGGGGACCCCACGCATTTTTTTTTCTAACATTTAACACTTTCCCACCCCTTCCCACTGATAAACATGCACGGATCTCACGGATCCGTGCATGCCTATCAGAACACGGTAAAAAAAAGCAGGTCTATTTGAAAACTGCTTTTTTTTACGATTTGTATTTATTCACGGCAGTGTTTGGCTATTGCCGGCAGTGTTTGTGAAATACAAATTTTAGTAAATTACCGAGTTCTACCAAATAACAGGCGTATTTGACCGATAATGTGTATTTATTCGTAATTTTTTACTTTGACTTCAACAAAAATACGAATGCCCTCATCACTGCCGTGATTTGAGTTTAGTAAATTCCCGAGATGACACTTTGAAGAAAAAACACCATCTCGGTCAAAATCGGGAGCTTAGTAAATATACCCCATGGTGACTAAATCACAGAGAAAAATACGTAATACAGTATATCTTTGTGAAAATCCTATATTAAATAACACCTGACGCACCAAGCCCCCTCAGGTTATAGAATATAGGGATAGCAAGTTGAGTGAAAGACACGAGATGGACACCACTCAGCTATCAATGCCCGCCTCCCACTGACCGCGCCGGATCGTGATAAAGACCGGGTCCCGCGAGCGGGACCCACTTACCACCTCCCGAGTGCGGCCACGCGATCCTGGAGAGCCCCAGCCGTGTGTGCCTAACGTGAAGAAAACCGGAGCCTCCGCTGTAGGTACCCGGCAACCAGGGCTCGGGAGTGTACAGCGCCGCTGGGGAGAGCTGGAGCTGCAGCAGAGAATGTCAGAAGACATTTACCACCGCTGCTGCCCTTGAAGTCTTCACTTTTTACCTCATAAAAAGCTTTTCATAGGGCTGCAATATCCCTTATGGATGCTAGAGAAAGAATTGTGGTTGGTGGGGGTAAATCCTAAAACGATGCACGGATCCGTGCATGCCTATCAGAACACGGTAAAAAAAAATCAGGTCTATTTGAAAACTGCTTTTTTTTACGATTTGTATTTATTCACGGCAGTGTTTGGCTATTGCCGGCAGTGTTTGTGAAATACAAATTTTAGTAAATTACCGAGTTCTACCAAATAACAGGCGTATTTGACCGATAATGTGTATTTATTCGTAATTTTTTACTTTGACTTCAACAAAAATACGAATGCCCTCATCACTGCCGTGATTTGAGTTTAGTAAATTCCCAAGATGACACTTTGAAGAAAAAACACCATCTCGGTCAAAATCGGGAGCTTAGTAAATATACCCCATGATGACTAAATCACAGAGAAAAATACGTAATACAGTATATCTTTGTGAAAATCCTATATTAAATAACACCTGACGCACCAAGCCCCCTCAGGTTATAGAATATAGGGATAGCAAGTTGAGTGAAAGACACGAGATGGACACCACTCAGCTATCAATGCACACACAAATAGACACAGTTTGTACAATGCAGAGTTTATTACAGACAATAATACTGCACTGGACTAGCCTACACAGCTATATAGTCAATAGATATAACACTACACAGTAAGAAACTGGATGTATATCACAGGGTAATTGTACTATAAACCCCTGACTAAATGCACTCTTTCTTACTAACACTGACTAAAAAGGCAGGTAGAATACTTAAGTGTCATGTAAAGTCACAGCGCTGACAACCAGGCGGCTTTACATAGGAGGATTTGCCCAAGCAGTCCCAGGAACAGTGAGCTGAGGGATAATGGCGCCGCAGACACTGACTGGGAGTGAGGAAAAGACAGATATGCAGCTCCAAGGCGGGAACATTTGCGGGAAATGGCTCCCTGGGGCTGGGGGAGGGGCTTCAGGTCTAAGCCTTACCCCCCTTGCTGGCAAAACCACCGGGTACTGTGGGCGATATTAAAATCGTTTTAAGAGAAAACCTGACCTGCGCCCATGCCCTGGTGATCTAGTGGGATCGCCTGTACTGCCACAGTGTCCACCGCCAGCGCGCGCGGCCCGCCTCCCACTGACCGCGCCGGATCGCGATAAAGACAGGGTCCCGCGAGCGGGACCCACTTACCACCTCCCGAGTGCGGCCACGCGATCCTGGAGAGCCCCAGCCGTGTGTGCCTAACGTGAAGAAAACCGGAGCCTCCGCTGTAGGTACCCGGCAACCAGGGCTCGGGAGTGTACAGCGCCGCTGGGGAGAGCTGGAGCTGCAGCAGAGAATGTCAGAAGACATTTACCACCGCTGCTGCCCTTGAAGTCTTCACTTTTTACCTCATAAAAAGCTTTTCATAGGGCTGCTTGGAGCAGCCCCTCTGTTAAGTGCCTGCTTACTGCAGCACGAACTTACAAAACTGAGCCCCTGTGCTGGGAGGCGGGGTTATAGAGGAGGCGGCGCTGTGCATTCTGGGAACAGTCAAAGATTTGAGCCTGTTGGTGCCTCGGATCAAGATCCTACTCTACACCCCATTGTCCAGACTTGTGGAGCCCAGTGTACCCCGCAGCAGAAATAAAAGTTTAAAAGAAATTGAAGAAAAACTCTGGAGCTTGCACAGTGTTCATCCTCTCCTGAGGGCACTTTTTTCTAAACTGTCTGTGGGACGGGGCATAGAGGGGAGGAGCCAGCACACCCAGTGGAAGAAATTTAAAGTGCACTGGCTCCTTTGGACCTGTCTATACCCCATCGTACTAATCTGTCCCCAATATCCCTTATGGATGCTAGAGAAAGAATTGTGGTTGGTGGGGGTAAATCCTAAAACGATGAGTATAGGCATAACGCGTTTCATTGTGGAATATAGCTACAACTTCCTCAGAAGCATATAATCTTGTAGCATCCATCTGCATCTACCCAGATGCAGGGCGAGTGGATGTCAATCACAAATGTAACTGTGCTTAGGGTGCATGCGATTCCATGGGGCACAGGAGATCCAGGCATTGGCTCGTAAGGCAGGTACCCTATGAATGGCTATGCAGGACTCAGTTGTTAATATGCCAATCAGTGCTCAGTCACATCCTAGGATGCTAAAATCATATTGCAATGGACTGTACATTACAAATTGATCAGTCTATGGGGTCAATCCAATTGTGTGTGAGTTTCTTGCACCCAAGAGTCATTGCGTTAGCAGCTGTACTTTATGGTGGCCCGATCTCACACAAGGGGTGCTCGAACTTGCACAAGGCCACGAGGGGTGCAAGTTCTGGTGCCGTCGCCAGCGTTGAAACACTGTGGCAACAGCAATTCGCACCCTTTGCATAAGGGATTTAGTAGTTAGTGAAAGGCATTTGAATGATAAATAATATTTAAAAATTATAGCTGGCTATACCTGTTGTTTATTTTACCTTATTATAATTGCAATCACTTTTCACGTAACACATATCCATCCAAAGATTCAGCTTAGCACTTAGAACTGTTCTGCATGAATAAGTAATCATTCACACCAGTCCCTGCTCAATTGTAGATTGATATCTTCTTGGGTACTGAACTTAACAGAAGTTTATTAAGTTTTATCCATCCTAGTACCAGAGGTTTTGCCTCATTCGCATGGTTGTACAATGAAGATGGTACAGCGTTAAGGGCCTTACACATAGGGGGTAATTCTGAGTTGATCGCAGCAGCAAGTTTGTTAGCAGTTGGGCAAAACCATGTGCACTGCAGGGGGGGCAGATATAACATGTGCAGAGAGAATTAGATTTGGGTGGGTTATTTTGTTTCTGTGCAGGGTAAATACTGGCTGCTTTATTTTTACACTGCAATTTAGGTTTCAGTTTGAAAACACCCCACCCAAATCTAACTCTCTCTGCACATGTTATATCTGCCCCCCCCTGCAGTGCACATTGGGGGTAATTCCAAGTTGATCGCAGCAGGAATTCTGTTAGCAATTGGGCAAAACCATGTGCACTGCAGGGGAGGCAGATATCACATGTGCAGAGAGAGCTAGATTTGGGTTGGGTGTGTTCAATCTGCAATCTAATTTGCAGTGTAAAAATAAAACAGCCAGTATTTACCCTGCACAGAAATAAAATAACCCACCCAAATCTAACTCTCTCTGCAAATGTTATATCTGCCACACCTGCAGTGCACATGGTTTTGCCCAACTGCTAAAAACTTTCCTGCTGCGATCAAATTTCCTGCTGCGATCTTCACTCCCCCCGTCACACGGTTCCATAGAAGTGCAGGCAAATACGGACGAGATCGTCCATATTGGCCTGCATGCACAGCCGACGGGGCACCAGCGATGAACGAGCGCGGGGCCACGCATCGTTCATCGCTGGTGCCTCCACACTGCACGATATGAACGTTATCTAGTTCATTAATGAACGAGATCGTTCATATCTTGAGGTCAAATTGCCCAGTGTGTAGGGCCTATTAGACTAGTGGCCTTGCCTTGCTTTCCTGACATAGCAAGCGCTGAGGTGCTTTTATAGTAATGCTGACATAATATAGTTCATAAAGTGCAAAAGTTCATTTATTTCAGTAATTCAACTTCAAAGGTGAATTTATTATATTATATAGACCCATACAGGTGAGATATTTCAAGCGAATATTTGTTATAATTTTGATGATTGTGGCGTACAGCTTAAGAATATCCAAAATCTCAGAAAATTAGAATATTACATAAATCAATAAAAAAGGTTTTTAAATACAGAAATGTCGGCCCTCTGAAAAGTATAAGCATGCCTATGTACTCAGTACTTGGTTTGCGCCTCTTTTACATGAATTACTGCCTCAATGCAGCGTGGCATGGATTCCATCAGCCTGTGGCACTGCTGAGGTGTTATGGAAGACCAGGATGCTTCAATAGCGGCCTTCAGCTCTTCTGCATTGTTCCGTCTCGTGTCTCATCTTTCTCTTTGTATGTAATGAGTCTAAATAATATATTAGTTTAACTTTTTAAGTTGAATTACTGAAATAAATGAACTTTTACACAATATTCTAATTTCCTGAGTTTCACCTGTATCTGTTAAGATTACTGTCAATTGTTTGATTACTGTGATTGCAATGAATCCACCTCCTTATGGGATCCAGTCACTCTTGTCCTGAGCTATTAAAATAGAGGCTGTGTATGTATGTAAGGGTCATGTGTATATAATGCGCATTGTTTATTTGTATAGGATGATGATAATAATGAATACAGACCAATCTGTCCATACACAATAATATGCCAATCTGTGTTTTGTCAAAACCTGCGTACTGCACTGTGTAAAAGGGGGAAACTTCCAGGGAACGCCACATATTACGTATGACCTTCCCAAGATGTCTGCTGTAACCCGACCTTCCCAAGATGGCCGCACGCTGCCGCCGCCGCCTCCTCCCCCCACGAGTGCGCAGTGTGTAGGTCAGTCTCCGGAGGAAGGGTTGTTACTGCGCAGGCGCGCTGAGGCCAGAGTGCAGAGTGAGAGGGACAGATAGTGAGAGGAGCCGGGGAG
This sequence comes from Pseudophryne corroboree, assembly GCF_028390025.1. NCBI lineage: Eukaryota > Metazoa > Chordata > Amphibia > Anura > Myobatrachidae > Pseudophryne > Pseudophryne corroboree. The sequence continues at coordinate 449,252,140 of NC_086445.1, read as the reverse complement.
GGAGACAGAGGTGACGGCTCGGACCAGCTGTGCTTCCCCCTCTCCCGTGTCACTGACCCGCATCGGTACAGCATGACGGAGCCGCAGTCTGCGCTCCTGCTGCGGAGACAGCTTGCAGGTAATTTTCCCCCTCCCCGGGGCAGCAAGGAAGGAGGGAGAGTGCGGCGGTAGTACGCCAGTGTCACCCGCTACATGCCCGCTGCCCAGCCCCCTATCTCCCCCGGCATAGGTAGGGGTGCGGGGTAGGGGGAGAGCCCCGCGGCCGGGCTGTGCGGTGGGGAGAGGGCAGTACTGTTGCCATAGAGAGGGGGAGGGGGTTGCTGTGCGCAGGCGGCGGCAGCATTGTGTGTAGTACATAGAGGTACCCCCTGCGTGCGGCTGCTCGTGCCCCATGTCCTGGCCGGTGCGGGGCGCAGAGGGGTCGGCGCTATATATATTCCCTGTACCCCCAACGTGTTGCCGGCGCTGTACTGTGGGCTGTAGGTAGCATACACACAGGGGGTGACCCGGCTGCGGGTGTCTGTGTGGGTGAGCTCCGGGTGTGACGGGAACAGCGCCCCAGGTGGCCCCTGTAGTAGAGAAAGTTCCGTGTTGTGCAATGCCGGGCTTCCCAGCTCCGCTGCCCTTTGTGTCCGGCTGCTGCTGCACGGGGTCCTGGCAGCAAGTGACACCCCGGCCGCCGCCGCTGTGCTCCGACCCGTCACACCGGGGAGTCGCAGTGCTGCCGCCACAGCTGCTGCCGCCGGGGTTATTCCTGGCCAGCAGTGTCATGGTATATGGGGGGTGGGAGGCGGCGCGGCCATTGTTGTTGCGAAGCAGCTTCTGTCTGTCACACACACATGTCGTAAAGTGCAGCCATGTAACAGAAGTGTGGTCACCCCGGTGCGTGGAGCCTGAACAGTGACCATACAGTATTTTTGTCTCTTGTACTACTGTCTGTATATATCTACTTGGTCTACGATTCAGCTGTCAGTGTCCTCTCTATACATAGGCTGGCCTGGGAGTCTGACAGGAGCAGGGCAGCCTCAGCCTCCCACATCTGTCCTCAATAGAACGCTGGGAGCCCGGACTGACCCACCAGTGCTCACATTCATAGACAGTACTGGTCAAGGCCAGACTAGCCGACTGTCAGTCTGAACCTGCAAATAATGGGAGGGCTGGCATTTATGAGAATAGCAGGAATGTCCACAGTTCTAAAAACTACTAAGGGGTCTATTCATGAAGCAGAGAAAAGCCCTGTTTTGCGGTAAACAGGGCTTTTCTCTGCTTACCGCAATTCACAGAGCTGGTTACCGTGGAGAAGTCTCTGACTTCTCCAGCGGTACCCCCGCTCTGTGGCTGAATCGCATCACCATACCTTTGTATGGTGAGTGCGATTCATGAAGGTTCATGGAGTTCAGGTTCGCCATCTGAGGACGGCGTAACCTGAACTGCGGTGCGGAGACGTCAGGGAAGCTCAATGCTTCCCTGATCGCTGCTCGACACCTCATGCTGGCTCCGCCCCCCGACCTCCCAGCAACCACTGCGGCCGGCCGGGAGGTCAACACCGTGCGCATGCGCAAAGGGACCGTCGCTGGACCCCGCGCATCGCAGGGAGGGACCGCCGGAGAAGACGTCACCGCGGGAGCCCCAGACACCGCAGCGCATCGACGGAAGGGTAAGTATACATGAATTGCTACTTATCACGGCTATACATCGCATCGAAGCGATGCGATGTATAGTGATAAGTAGCAATTCTGATTTCGTTTTGTACATGAATAGACCCCTAAAAGTGGTGTGGTACCATTTACCGGTGGTCTTGTGACCTAGGGGTCTAATCACTAAGAAAACGAAAACAGAATTGCTACTTACCACTATACATCGCATCGCTTCGATGCGATGTATAGCTGTAATAAGTAGCAATTCATGTATACTCACCCTTCTGATGATGCAGTGTCTGGGGCTCCTGCGGTGAGGTTATCTCCAGCGCAGAGGCGTCACTCACCTCTGTGACACCCGGTGCGGCAACGAGTATAAAGGGGTGGGGCTTCACGGGAATGGGCGGAGCTTAAACAGAGGGGCGGGGCTTCACGGGCGGAACCCGTTTTTTGATTATTGCAGTGCTGGCTCCTACACAGTGACAGGAGCCGAGTGCTGCACATAATATAACAGTGCAGCACTCGGCTTCTGTCACTCTGCAGGAGCCGGCATTTTGGTGTCACCCCTCGGTGGGTGACACCTGGGAGCGGCCCGCACCCCCGTTGTGACGCCACTGCTCCAGCGGTCCCTCACTGCGATGCGTGGAGGGTTGGTTCTAAATCTGGGCGGGGTAAGGGATCTCTGATGTCACAAGGGGTGGAGCCACGTCATCAGGGGGAGGAGCCATGGCCGAACAGGGTACCAGAAATGTACCCTCGCTGGCTTGCCACGCTTCGGGCTCAGTGGCTCGCTTCGCTCGCCACCGTGTTACTAAAGGTAATAGTTGGTGGCGTGGATAGTAGAGGAACTATCCCGCTGGCCTTGCTCCTTCCCCTCATGTCGTGGCTCCTCCCCCTGACGTAAAAGGTCCCTTAAGGCCCGTACACACTGGTCGATATATCGGCCGTTCTCTTGAACGGCCGATATATCGCGGGACCGTCGGCCAGTGTGTACGGCCAATACGTCTGTGAACTCCGTCGTTCACAGACGTATTGCGTCGGCCGCGCAGCACAGCCGACGGCCAATATATCTACCGATATATTGGTGCGTTGCTGTGTGTGTACGGGGCGGCCGACCGCCCGTACACATGCTGCGGCGGCCGGCGGTGATTGACAGCTGAACTGGGCGGGCGTGTGTACACGCCCGCCCAGTTCATGACGTCAGTGCCCGACGGATCGGGCAGTGTGTATGCACAGCACACTGCCCGATCCGTCCATAGATATATCTGCAGACCAATTGATCTGCAGATATATCTATTAGTGTGTACCCACCTTTAGGCCACTTGAATCTAGCATCTACCATGCGCGGAGTCTGGCAGCAGGTCCCTTTGCGCATGCGCAGCTTATTGACCTCCCGGCAGGCCGCAGTGGCTGCTGGGAGGTCGGGAGTGCGGAGCCAGCGCCGGGTGCAGAGCAGGGAAGCATTGAGCCTCCCTGCTGTCTCCGCACCGCAGTTCAGGTTACGCCATCCTGAGATGGCGAACCTGAACCCCATGGAGAAGCGGAAAGCAGAGCTTTCCGCACCTTCATGAATCGCACTCACCATACAAAGGTATGGTGATGCGATTCAGGCACAGAGCGGGGGTACCGCTGGAGAAGTCAGAGACTTCTCCACGGTAACCCGCTCTGTGAATTGCACTAGGCAGAGAAAAGCCCTGTTTAACGCAAAACAGGGCTTTTCACTGCTACATGAATAGACCACCAAGAGGGGTATCCTGATGGAGGAGATCCCAACAGTGGTGACTTAAATATATTTACCTTCCCAACCAACCACCCTAACTCTCACTTCACTGCAGGTCTCCATACACTACTGCCGCTTTGCCAATGGCAGAAGTCGCATACGTTCTCCCATGAACTACCCGGCAGCTTCCCGCGTGGCAGGATTGGATACGATACACTGTATGCAAAAGACTGTATACGATGTATCGTATGCGATCCCAGCCATGGCTGTAAATCTATAGTGCAGCCCTTGTGATCTCCGGCTCCGATCCGATGCACACACATGCGATTGCTCGGCCTGATGCGTCGAAATTGGATGAAAAGGGCCCAATTCGCACTAGTGTATGGTTACTTTAACACTCACCAGAGTTCCGGCATCTGTATTTTCAGGATTTCGACTGCTAGCATTCTGACCCCCGGCATGCTGAATGTATACCCTGAAAAGTGGCATATTCTCATTATTTCTCTTGGTCATGTTTTATACATACAGTAACTAAATTAAATATGATTTTAAATTTAAAAAACGATATTCAATTGTTGAACAGTCAGTTAAATGTACAGGCATAACCCTAACAAAAGTAATGTACTTATTTTATACTGGACAAATATTGACTAGATGGTGACACTCTACTGCTTTGTGTGTTTGAGATATTTTATTTGTGTGTGTGCTTTGTTTATTTCTACTATTACAGAAAAAAGGTTGTTGCTCAATGCTTCCACCAACATCAAGCAATGTCATCTAATTAACACACTGGGAATTACTTGGCAGTGATGCACCATGGGAGGGCACTTGTGTATAAATGATCGTTATGTTTGTCTATATCTGTTGTAATAAAGGCCAGTGACCTAAGCCAGTGTTTTATGAAAACCCAATGGTTTACATACAGTGGTGGTGAGAGATCTGTTTAGGTCTTGTACAGCAAGTTCGCTCCCGGGGCACTTTGTGACTTGCACCGCTGAGTGTGCCAGGGTCTGTGACTGACACAGAATTCCCGGCCCTGGCAGAGTGAAATCACTGGCTATCCTACGTAATCTGGGGATTAGTCAGATGGGCAATGTTTTCAGCAGATGATCCGATGCTCTATCTTTGGTGTGTGTGGGAAGTAATCCACTCCCCACACTCTGGTTGACATTTATACCATTTCCCAAGCTTGGTCCTCAAGGCACCCTAACACATTGCAGGATTTAAGGGTATCCATTGTTGAGTTTAATTAAAATGACAAGGTGCTTATTAAGTCACCCGTTCCTAAGCATGGAGACTCTTGAAACATGGCCTGTTAGGGTGGTTTCAGGAATGACTTTGGGAAACATTGGTTTACCACCAACGAGCCACACAGAGTTTATGCTAACGACCAATTTGCTTTTTTCACCATTTAATCTTCTGTCCAGCATAACTGCTCCCTGCGTTTAGCCAATTGGGTCTTAGGGATGTTCCTAACATAGTTGATCGAATCAGTGGGCGCCTTGGTCACAGCAGGCAAGGACTGTGTTGATCTTGTGGGAGACAGTGACATGTCCACTTTCATGAGTGTTTTTAGGACAAAGGCAGTATCTTGATATAAGGAAGGGAATGGAGGCAAGTGACAAAGCACAGTTGGTTTGATAGCTGGAAGTGCAGGTTCACCAGTAGTGTAGAGTAGTGTATTTCATCAGTGATTTAGGACGGTATTCAATACAGTGGCTAATTTACTCGCATGGGATTATCCTTTTAGCCTTGATGCCGGCATATTTTGTTGATTTAGTTTTGCCTGATAAGTAACCATTTCTTCTGCAATCACTGCCGCGAAAACGCATAGCTTTTTGCGGATCCTATGAGCCGTATTAAAATGTAACCTCCCTTCAGCAATCGCGGATGCCCGTAGCTATTCTAATGTTGCTGCCAACGGGCACAACAAGTTTATTTCCACTCGCTACCCCAGAGGGTAGCGGACAGAAATGCGCTTAGAGAGACTGGTCTTTTCACGCCCGCGCCCATTACTTTAGTCTGGTTTAGGTGCTTTGCGCGCATGAACCAGAGTGTAATGGGCGCAATAAGTGGGGGCATTTGAATATTACCCTGCCATCTCCCGTCACTTTAGACAGGAGATCGGGGTGCGATATGAATTCCCCCCTATGTGTTTCACACCAAAAAATGGGTTTTAATTGGATAGCCCAATAATGACCATTGAACAAAAATTGACAATTCCGGTGTTTCTTTGCTGGGTCAACTGTAATTCGCCCTTTTTGAATTGAGCCCAAACAGTTCCTGGTATGCAAGTCCTGTAGATAGCTGTAGTTGTAAATCATAAAGCTGTGTTATAACCTTACTAGCAAAACAAAATATTAAGGCATTTTAAAATCTCTGGAAATGTGTCTAGTAATTGCCCCTGCGTATCCGGTATGATATACTGGCAGATGGAATGCAGGCTGTCCGTATACCAACAGCGGCGTCCCGTCTGCCAGAATAGTCAGCGAGTCGCCTTGCGTGTTTGCTGTGCTCGCCACGCCTCGGTCCTGGTGGTGAGCTTAGTTTGCCATAGGGTCTATTCCAACTCAGTTGGTGGCGTGGACCCACCAACCGAGTGGGAATTAGGGATGGGTGTTGGTATGGTGGCTGTCAGTAAAATGCTCTCCGTTGGGATTCCGGCGTTGGTGGTCTCCTGAACGCTGGGAACCCGACCGCCAGCATTTTGACTGCATCCCACCCCTGACCCCTCCCTCTTGACATTTGTGGCTTTCTGAATAGGTGGTATGCAATTTACATTTACATTGCAGGCTTTTTATAAAATGTTAAAAATCTTCAGTATTTAGAAATACAGTATTATGGACACATTGAAGGAATGGGCTGCATTAATTGATTGGTTCTTATGAAAATTCCGTTATATCCAAAGTGGGAATAACGCATATGCTATTTACCTTTGCTCTTAGTCTTTTATATGTATAGTATACTGCTTTCTCTGTGTCTGTAATTTTTCTTTTTTTATAATTCAAAGTAGAGCTATTTCACATGTATTTCATGTCTTTAGGTCTCTAGATTTCACAGCTAGTTTGGCTAAAGAGTATTGCATACCTATAGTTACACAGTGGACGATGCTGTTACACTGATGAGGCATGTGCATGTTATTTACACCTTAGAAGGAAATTTCAGACCTTGAGCTCTCTAGTGTGAAGAAACAGATGGCAGGGCAGTACAGTATGTATGTACATGCATACGATGTATACACCAAAACAGGATGATGTATTTGTATTAGAAATGGTAGTTTGCTGGCTCTAAAACTCTGTACATTTCTCTTACGTCCTAGAGGATGCTGGGGACTCCACAAGGACCATGGGGTATAGACTGGATCCGCAGGAGACATGGGCACACTATAAGACTTTGAATGGGTGTGAACTGGCTCCTCCCTCTATGCCCCTCCTCCTCCAGTTAGATTCTGTACCCAGAGAGACTGGACACACACTAGGGGAGCTCTCCTGAGTTTCTCTAAAAAGACTTTCTGTTAGGTTTTTATTTTCAGGGAGATCTGCTGGCTACAGGCTTCGTGGGAGTGAGGGGAGAGAAGCAGACCTACTTCTTCTGAGTTCAAAGGCTCTGCTTCTTAGGCTACTGGACACCATTAGTTCCAGAGGGTTCGATCACTTGGTGCGCCTAGCTGCTTGTTCCCGGAGCCGCGCTGTCAACCCCCTCACAGAGCCAGAAGAAAGAAGCCGGGTGAGTATAAAGAAGATCAGAAGACTTCCGTAATGAGGTACCGTGCAGCGGTCGTGCTGCACGCCATGCACCCACACACACTTCGGGCGGCACTTACAGGGTGCAGGATGATTACTGGAGTTCAGCACTGGCCAGAATATATATATAATAAGAATTTACTTACCGATAATTCTATTTCTCGGAGTCCGTAGTGGATGCTGGGGTTCCTGAAAGGACCATGGGGAATAGCGGCTCCGCAGGAGACAGGGCACAAAAAAGTAAAGCTTTACTAGGTCAGGTGGTGTGCACTGGCTCCTCCCCCTATGACCCTCCTCCAGACTCCAGTTAGGTACTGTGCCCGGACGAGCATACACAATAAGGGAGGCATTTTGAATCCCGGGTAAGACTCATACCAGCCACACCAATCACACCGTACAACTTGTGATCTAAACCCAGTTAACAGTATGACAACAGAAAGGGCCTCTTAAAGATGGCTCCTTAACAATAACCCGAATTAGTTAACAATAACTATGTACAAGTATTGCAGATAATCCGCACTTGGGATGGGCGCCCAGCATCCACTACGGACTCCGAGAAATAGAATTATCGGTAAGTAAATTCTTATTTTCTCTATCGTCCTAAGTGGATGCTGGGGTTCCTGAAAGGACCATGGGGATTATACCAAAGCTCCCAAACGGGCGGGAGAGTGCGGATGACTCTGCAGCACCGAATGAGAGAACTCCAGGTCCTCCTTTGCCAGGGTATCAAATTTGTAAAATTTTACAAACGTGTTCTCCCCCGACCACGTAGCTGCTCGGCAGAGTTGTAATGCCGAGACCCCTCGGGCAGCCGCCCAAGATGAGCCCACCTTCCTTGTGGAGTGGGCTTTTACAGTTTTAGGCTGTGGCAGGCCTGCCACAGAATGTGCAAGTTGAATTGTGTTACAAATCCAACGAGCAATCGACTGCTTAGAAGCAGGTGCGCCCAACTTGTTGGGTGCATACAATATAAACAGCGAGTCAGATTTTCTGACTCCAGCCGTCCTTGCAATGTATATTTTTAAGGCTCTGACAACGTCCAACAACTTGGAGTCCTCCAAGTCGCTAGTGGCCGCAGGCACCACAATAGGTTGGTTCAGATGAAATGCTGATACCACTTTAGGGAGAAAATGCGGACGAGTCCGCAGTTCTGCCCTATCCGAATGGAAGATTAGATAAGGACTTTTATAAGATAAAGCCGCCAATTCAGATACTCTCCTGGCAGAGGCCAGGGCTAGTAACATAGTCACTTTCAATGTGAGATATTTCAAATCCACCTTTTTCAATGGTTCAAACCAATGGGATTTGAGGAAATCTAAAACTACATTTAGATCCCACGGTGCCACCGGAGGCACCACAGGAGGCTGTATATGCAGTACTCCCTTGACAAAAGTCTGGACCTCAGGGACAGAGGCCAATTCTTTTTGGAAGAATATTGACAGGGCCGAAATTTGAACCTTAATGGATCCCAATTTGAGACCCATAGATAATCCTGATTGCAGGAAATGTAGGAAACGACCCAGTTGGAATTCCTCCGTCGGAACCCTCCGATCCTCGCACCACGCTACATATTTTCGCCAAATGCGGTGATAATGTTTCACGGTGACTTCCTTCCGTGCCTTAATCAAGGTAGGAATGACTTCTTCTGGAATGCCTTTCCCTTTTAGGATCTGGCGTTCAACCGCCATGCCGTCAAACGCAGCCGCGGTAAGTCTTGAAAAAGACAGGGACCCTGCTGTAGCAGGTCCCTTCTCAGAGGTAGAGGCCACGGTTCGTCCGTGAGCATCTCTTGAAGTTCCGGATACCAAGTCCTTCTCGGCCAATCCGGAACCACTAGTATTGTTCTTACTCTTCTTTGCCGTATGATCTTCAATACCTTTGGTATGAGCGGCAGAGGAGGAAACACATACACTGACTGGTACACCCAAGGAGTTACCAGTGCGTCCACAGCTATTGCCTGTGGATCTCTTGACCTGGCGCAATATTTGTCCAGTTTCTTGTTGAGGCGAGACGCCATCATGTCTACAATTGGTCTTTCCCAACGGTCTATTAACATGTTGAAGACTTCTGGATGTAGACCCCACTCTCCCGGATGAAGATCGTGTCTGCTGAGGAAGTCTGCTTCCCAGTTGTCCACGCCCGGGATGAACACTGCTGACAGTGCTATCACGTGATTCTCCGCCCAGCGAAGAATCTTGGCAGCTTCTGCCATTGCACTCCTGCTTCTTGTGCCGCCCTGCCTGTTTACATGGGCGACCGCCGTGATGTTGTCCGACTGAATCAACACCGGCTTTCCTTGCAGGAGAAGTTCCGCCTGGCTTAGAGCATTGTAGATTGCTCTTAGTTCCAGAATGTTTATGTGAAGAGACTTTTCCAGACTCGTCCATACTCCCTGGAAGTTTCTTCCTTGTGTGACTGCTCCCCAGCCTCTCAGGCTGGCGTCCGTGGTCACCAGGATCCAATCCTGAATGCCGAATCTGCGGCCTTCTAATAGGTGAGCCTTCTGCAACCACCACAGAAGTGACACCCTTGTCTTTGGTGACAGGGTTATTCGCAGGTGCATCTGCAGATGCGACCCTGACCATTTGTCCAACAGATCCCTTTGGAATATTCTTGCATGGAATCTGCCGAATGGAATTGCTTCGTAAGAAGCCACCATTTTTCCCAGGACTCTTGTGCATTGATGTACTGACACTTTTCCTGGTTTTAGGAGGTTCCTGACCAGATCGGATAACTCCTTGGCTTTTTCCTCTGGAAGGAAAACCTTTTTCTGAACCGTGTCCAGAATCATTCCTAGGAACAGCAGACGAGTTGTCGGGATTAAATGGGATTTTGGAATATTCAGAATCCACCCGTGTTGTCTTAGCACCTCTTGAGATAGTGCTAAAGCTGTCTCCAGCTGTTCTCTGGACCTTGCCCTTATTAGGAGATCGTCCAAGTATGGGATAACTAATACGCCTTTTCTTCGAAGAAGAATCATCATCTCGGCCATTACCTTGGTAAAGACCCGAGGCGCCGTGGACAATCCGAACGGCAGCGTCTGAAACTGATAGTGACAGTTTTGAACAATGAACCTGAGGTACCCCTGGTGTGCGGGGTAAATCGGAACGTGTAGATACGCATCCTTGATGTCCAAGGATACCATAAAGTCCCCTTCTTCCAGGTTCGCTATCACTGCTCTGAGTGACTCCATCTTGAACTTGAACTTTTTTATGTAGAGGTTCAAGGACTTCAGATTTAGAATAGGCCTTACCGAGCCATCCGGCTTCGGTACCACAAATAGAGTGGAATAATACCCCTTTCCTTGTTGTAATAGGGGTACTTTGACTATCACCTGCTGAGCGTACAGCTTGTGAATGGCTTCCAACACCCTCTCCCTTTCGGAAGAGACGGTTGGTAAGGCAGACTTCAGGAAACGATGAGGAGGATCCGTCTCTAATTCCAACCTGTACCCCTGAGATATTATCTGCAGGATCCAGGGGTCTACCTGCGAGTGAGCCCACTGCGCGCTGTAATTTTTGAGACGGCCCCCCACTGTCCCCGAGTCCGCTTGAGAGGCCCCAGCGTCATGCTGAGGTTTTTGCAGGAGCCGGGGAGGGCTTCTGTTCCTGGGAAGGAGCTGCCTGTTGGTGTCTCTTCCCTCTTCCTCTGCCTCGTGGCAGGTACGACAAGCCCTTTGCTCTCTTATTTTTGTAGGAGCGAAAAGGCTGCGGTTGAAAGGTCGGTGCCTTTCTCTGTTGGGGAGTGACTTGAGGTAAAAAAGTGGATTTCCCGGCAGTAGCCGTGGCCACCAAGTCTGATAGACCAACTCCAAATAACTCCTCCCCTTTATACGGCAAAACCTCCATGTGACGTTTTGAATCCGCATCGCCTGTCCACTGTCGTGTCCATAAGGCTCTTCTGGCTGAAATGGACATAGCACTCACCCGAGATGCCAGTGTGCAAATATCCCTCTGTGCATCACGCATATAGATAAATGCATCCTTTATTTGTTCTAACGACAGTAAAACATTGTCCCTATCTAGGGTATCAATATTTTCAATCAGGGATTCTGACCAAACTACTCCAGCACTGCACATCCAGGCAGTTGCTATAGCTGGTCGTAGTATAACACCTGCATGTGTGTATATATTCTTTTGAATAACTTCCATCTTTCTATCTGATGGATCCTTAAGTGCGGCCGTCTCAGGAGAGGGTAACGCCACTTGTTTGGATAAGCGTGTGAGCGCCTTGTCCACCTTAGGGGGTGTTTCCCAGCGCGCCCTAACCTCTGGCGGGAAAGGGTATAATGCCAATAACTTTTTTGAAATTATCAACTTTTTATCAGGAGCAACCCACGCTTCATCACACACGTCATTTAATTCTTCTGATTCAGGAAAAACTGTTTGTAGTTTTTTCACACCATACATAATACCCTGTTTTACGGTATCTGTAGTATCAGCTAAATGTAACGTCTCCTTCATTGCCAAAATCATATAACGTGTGGCCCTACTGGAAAATACGTTTGAATTTCTACCGTCGTCACTGGAATCAGTGCCCGTGTCTGGGTCTGTGTCGACCGACTGAGGCAAAGGGCGTTTTACAGCCCCTGACGGTGTTTGAGGCGCCTGGACAGGCATTAATTGATTGTCCGGCCGCCTCATGTCCTCAACTGACTGTTTAAGGGAAGATAAACCATCACGTAATTCCACAAATAAAGGCATCCATTCTGGTGTCGACCCCCTGGGGGGTGACATCTGCATATTTGGCAATTGCTCCGCCTCCACACCAATATCGTCCTCATACATGTCGACACCACGTACCGACACACACCGCAAACTCACAGGGAATGCTCTAATGAAGACAGGACCCACTAGCCCTTTTGGGGAGACAGAGGGAGAGTCTGCCAGCACACACCACAAAGCGCTATATATACAAGGGATATCCTTATATTAAGTGCTCCCTTATAGCTGCTTTAATATATATATATATAGCCATTAATGTGCCCCCCCTCTCTGTTTTACCCTGTTTCTGTAGTGCAGTGCAGGGGAGAGACCTGGGAGCCGTTCTGACCAGCGGAGCTGTGACAGAAAATGGCGCCGTGTGCTGAGGAGATAGGCCCCGCCCCTTTTTCGGCGGGTTCTTCTCCCGCTATTTTTCCAGTCAGGCAGGGGTTAAATATCTCCATATAGCCCCTATGGGCTATATGTGAGGTATTTTTAGCCTTGTATAAGGTTTATATTTGCCTCTCAGAGCGCCCCCCCCCAGCGCTCTGCACCCTCAGTGACTGCCCAGTGAAGTGTGCTGAGAGGAAAATGGCGCACAGCTGCAGTGCTGTGCGCTACCTTATGAAGACTGAGGAGTCTTCAGCCGCCGGTTTCCGGACCTCTTCACGCTTCAGCATCTGCAAGGGGGTCGGCGGCGCGGCTCCGGGACCGGACTCCACGGCTGGGCCTGTGTTCGATCCCTCTGGAGCTAATGGTGTCCAGTAGCCAAGCAGCAAATCCACTCTGCATGCAGGTGAGTTTACTACTTTCCCCCTAAGTCCCACGTTGCAGTGATCCTGTTGCCAGCAGGACTCACTGTAAAGAAAAAAAAAACCTAAACTAAACTTTCTCTAAGCAGCTCTTTAGGAGAGCCACCTAGATTGCACCCTTCTCGTTCGGGCACAAAATCTAACTGGAGTCTGGAGGAGGGTCATAGGGGGAGGAGCCAGTGCACACCACCTGACCTAGTAAAGCTTTACTTTTTTGTGCCCTGTCTCCTGCGGAGCCGCTATTCCCCATGGTCCTTTCAGGAACCCCAGCATCCACTTAGGACGATAGAGAAATATATATATATATATATATATATATATATATATATATATATATATATATATATGAAGTGCCTAGGCACTAAATATAGCCCCCGCCAGTATAAATATTTAAAATTTGAGCTGGACTACAGCGTGCCGGTGAGGGGGCGTGGCTTAGCCCTCACAGCTTACCAGCGCCATTTTCTCTTCACAGGAACAGAGACGCTGGCCCGGACCTCCACTCTCCTGCACAAGTAACAGGGAGCAAAATGGGGGGGGGGGGCACAGTAATCTGGTGCGATTAACCCTTTAATAACAGCACAAACAGGTCTGGGGCACTGTGTATTTGCTCTCAGTACCGGGATAGGCGCTGGGGTGTGAGCTGGTAAACTCCCTCTGTGTTTCTCTAACAGGCTTTCCTGTGGGTCTGTCCCCTATAGCCAGTGTGTTTGTGCGTGTCGGTACGTGTGTGTCGACATATCTGAGGCTGAATGCTCCTCCCCGGAGGAAGTTGCAGTGGGGGCAGATAAGGCGCTGGGAGTGACTGTCGACACCGCCGACTGCTGATTGGGTGGATATGTTGAGTACATTGAATGCAAATGTGGTGTTATTGACTAAAAGGCTGGATAAATCTGATTCTCAGACACAAACGTGGAAAAAAATCCATGGAGGACGCCTTATCTCAGGTACAGGCCCCCTCAGGGTCACAAAAGCGTTCATTTACCCAGATGGCGTATACTGATACCGACACGGACTCTGATTCCAGTGTCGACTATAGTGAGGCCAGTTTAAATCCGAAACTGGTTAAGAGTATTCAGTACGTGATTGTGGCAATTAAAGACGTTTTACATATTTCAGAAGTACCTACTGTTCCTGATACAAGGGTTTGTTTGTATAAGGGAAAAAAGCCTGTGGTGACGTTTCCCCCTCTCATGAGCTGAACACTCTTTGTGAAAAAGCTTGGGAATCTCCTGACAAAAGGTGGCAGATTCCCAAGAGAATTCTAATGGCATATCCTTTCCCCTCTGACGACAGGGAAAAGTGGGAGTCATCTCCCAAATTGGACAAGGCTCTGTCAAGATTGTCCAAGAAGGTGGCGCTTCCGTCTCCTGACACTGCTGCCCTAAAGGACCCTGCGGATCGTAAGCAGGAAACGACCTTAAAATCCCTTTATGTCATTACGGGTGCGCTGCTCAGACCTGCCGTGGCGTCGGCATGGGTGAGTAGTGCTATTGGCAAGTGGGCAGATAATTTGGCATCTGACATGGATACCCTGGATAGGGCTAGCATTCTTTTGACTCTCGGTTATATCAGGGACGCTGCAGCTTACCTAAAGGATGCGGCAAGGGATATTGGTCTCTTGGGATCAAGGGCTAATGCCATGGCAGTCTCGGCCAGGAGAGCGCTGTGGATTCATCAATGGAATGCTGATGCCGACTCTAAAAAAGCTATGGAAGCTCTCCCTTATAAAGGTAGGGTCTTGTTTGGGGATGGCCTAGCTGATCTGGTGTCTACAGCTACAGCGGGTAAGTCATCCTTTCTTCCTTATGTTCCTGCACAACAGAAAAAGACACCGCATTATCAGATGCAGTCCTTTCGGCCTAATAAATACAAAAAAGGAAGAGGGTTGTCCTTCCTTGCCTCTAAGGGTAGAGGAAGAGGAAAAAGGTCACCTGCTGTGCCAGGCTCCCAGGAGCAGAAGTCCTCCCCGGCTTCTGCCAAGTCCACCGCATGACGCTGGGGCTCCTCTACGGGAGTCCGTACCGGTGGGGGCGCGTCTCCGACTCTTCAGTCAGGTCTGGTTTCACTCGGCCCTGGATCCTTGGGTGGTAGACATAGTGTCCCAAGGGTACAAACTGGAGTTTCAAGAAGTGCCCCCCCCCACCGATTTTTCAAATCAGCCTTGCCAGTTTCTATCCCAGAAAGGGAAGTAGTACGTGCTGCAATACAAAAGCTTTGTCAACAGCGTGTTATTTTGACGGTACCCCCGTCTCAACGGGGAGAAGGGTTTTATTCAACCCTATTTGTCGTACCAAAGCCGGATGGCTTGGTCAGACCGATCCTGAACCTAAAATCCCTCAATCTGTATTTGAAAACTTTCAAGTTCAAGATGGAATCTCTTCGAGCAGTGATTTCCAGTCTGGAAGGGGGGGATTTTATGGCGTCAGTCGACATCAAAGATGCCTACTTACATGTCCCAATATATCCTCCACATCAAGCTTTCCTGAGGTTTGCTGTTCAGGATTGTCATTACCAATTTCAGACGTTGCCGTTTGGTCTTTCCACGGCCCTGAGGGTCTTCACCAAAGTAATGGCGGAAATGATGGTACTCCTACGCAAGCTGGGTGTCACAATTATCCCGTACTTGGACGATCTCCTGATAAAGGCGAAGTCAAGGGAGCAGTTGCTAAGAAACGTGGCACTCTCCCTGACTGTTCTGCAACAACGTGGTTGGATTCTAAATTTGCCAAAGTCACAGTTGATTCCGACAACTCGGCTGTCTTTCTTGGGCATGATCCTGGACACAGAACTGCAGAGTGTTTCTCCCAGCGGAAAAAGCTCTGGAAATCCAGACCATGGTCAAGGAGATTCTGAAACCGGCAAGAGTGTCGATCCATCAATGCACTCAGGTGCTGGGGAAGATGGTTGCAGCTTACGAAGCCATTCTGTTTGGCAGGTTTCATGCCCGGGTATTTCAGTGGGACCTGTTGGACAAGTGGTCCGGGTCTCGCCTGCACATGCACCGGAAAATAAGTATCTTCCAGGACCAGAATATCTCTCCTGTGGTGGCTTCAAAGTTCTCACCTCCTAGAGGGACGAAGGTTCAGGATCCAGGATTGGGTCCTGGTGACCACGGATGCAAGTCTCCGAGGCTGGGGAGCAGTCACACAGGGAAAATGGTGAAGCCAAGAAGCTTGTCTGCACATAAACGTTCTGGAATTAAGAGCCATCTACAACGGCCTTCTACAAGCGGGACACTTTCTTCGAGATCTACCTGTCCTGATTCAGTCGGACAACGTAACAGCTGTAGCGTACATAAACCGCCAGGGCGGAACAAGGAGCAGAGCGGCGATGGCGGAGGCCACAAAAGTTCTCCGCTGGGCGGAAAAACATGTAAGCGCTCTCAGCAGTCTTCCTTCCGGGCGTGGACAACTGGGAAGCAGATTTCCTCAGCAGACACGATCTCCATTCAGGAGAGTGGGGTCTTCATCAAGAGGTTTTTGCAGAAGTGACAAGTCGTTGGGGAATTCCTCAAATAGACATGATGGCGTCTCGCCTCAACAAGAAGCTTCAGAGATATTGTTCCAGGTCGAGGGACCCTCAAGCCAGTGCAGTGGACGCCCTGGTGACTCCGTGGGTGTTTCAGTCGGTATATGTGTTCCCTCCACTTCCACTCATTCCTAAAGTGATAAGGATCATAAGAAGAACAAGGGTTCAGGCGATACTCATTGTTCTAGATTGGCCACGGAGGGCCTGGTATCCGGATCTTCGGACTTGCTCATAGAAGATCCCTGGCCTCTTCCTCTCAGAGAGGATCTGTTACTGCAGGGGCCATGCGTCTTCCAGGACTTACCGCGGTTTGCGTTTGACAGCGTGGAGGTTGAACGCCAAATCCTGGCTTGAAAGGGTATTCCCGGGCAAGTCATCCCCACTCTACTTAAGGCTAGAAAGGAGGTCATGGCGAAGCATTATCACCGTATTTGGAGAAAGTATGTGTTTTGGTTTGAAGCCAAGAAGGCTCCTACGGAGGAGTTTCAGCTGGGTCGTTTCCTCCGTTTTTTGCAGGCAGGTGTGGATGCAGGCCTGAAATTAGGTTCCATTAAAGTGCAGATTTCGGCTTTATCTATTTTCTTTCAAAAGGAATTGGCCGCCCTTCCAGAGGTTCAGACTTTCGTGAAGGGAGTTCTTCACATCCATCCTCCGTTTGTGCCACCCGTGGCACCGTGGGATCTTGACGTGGTGTTGCAATTTCTTATGTCTCACTGGTTTGAACCTTTGCGAAAGGTTGAGTTGAAATTTCTCACTTGGAAGTTGGTCATGCTTTTGGCCTTGGCTTTCGCAAGACGGGTGTCGGAATTGGCGGCTTTGTCTCACGAGCCCCTATTTGATTTTCCATATGGATAGAGCGGAATTGAGAACTCGTCAACAATTTCTGCCGAAGGTGGTTTCTTCGTTTCACATAAACCAACCTATTGTGGTACCTGTGGCTCAAATTAGGAAATCAGAGTCTCTGTTTGTCCTATATGCTCCCAACAAAATTGGGGCTCCTGCTTCCAAGCAGACTATTGCCCGATGGATCTGTAATCCGATTCGGCATGCTCATTCTACGGCTGGATTGCCGTTGCCGAAGTCTGTGAAAGCCTGTTCTACCAGGAAGGTGGGCTCATCTTGGGCGGCTGCCTGAGGAGTCTCGGTGCTACAACTTTGCTGAGCAGCTACGTGGTCGGGTTCAAACATTTTTGCTAAGTTCTACAAGTTTGAAACCCTGGCTGATGAGGACCTCATGTTTGCTCAATCGGTGCTGCAGAGTCGTCCGCACTCTCCCGCCCGGTCTGGAGCTTTGGTATAGACCCCATGGTCCTTTTGGAGTCCCCAGCATCCTCTAGGACGTAAGAGAAAATAGGATTTTATTACCCACCGGTAAATCCTTTTCTCCTAGTCCGTAGAGGATGCTGGGCGCCCGTCCCTGTGTGGACTGTTTTTTTGCAGTAGTATTGATAGTTATTGCTTCTGTTACACGGTGGTAGTATATCGGTTATGTTTAGCTTGTTGCTGTTCTTAGTTCATGCTGTTAACTGGTATTGCTTAAAAGCCATGTTGTACGGTGTGTTGTGGTGTGACCCTTGGTTAACAAAAATCCTTTTCCTCGAAATGTCCGTCTCCCTGGGCACAATTCCTATAACTCAGGTCTGGAGGAGGGCATAGAGGGAGGAGCCAGTTCACACCCATTCAAAGTCTTATAGTGTGCCCATGTCTCCTGCGGATCCCGTCTATACCCCATGGTCCTTTTTGGAGTCCCCAGCATCCTCTACGGACTAGGAGAAAAGGATTTACCGGTAAGTATTAAAATCCTATTATTTCTTACTTGTGACAAGTGTTTGGTCACTGTTGTACTGGCTGTATAGATTGTAACTGATAGTTACTCTCTTGGCATGTTTTGGGTATTTTGAGTTTCTTCAGCGGGGTACACGGTGTTCCACAGGGAATACAGCGGGGTGTAGAGTTGGATCTTGATCCGAGGAACAAACCGGTTAAGGGGTATATGCAATTGCGGTCGAATTGCCGCAAATGTCGAATAACGGGGCATTTTCGACAAAAAAAAAAACCTGTCGAATTGGATTCGACAATGCAATACAGTACTTTTCGACAAAACCTGCCGTTTCAGATTCAACTTTTTGCAATTCGACATGTCTGCAATGGTAAAAATGCGGCTTTTCGACAAAAGTATATTCAATTGAAGAATGTCGATTCGACAACAGTGCTTTTCGACAGTCATATCGTCAATTTCATTCCGCCTCATTTGCTGTCGTGATCTAATAAAAATTTTTAAAAACATGTTTGTTTTTGTGTTTTTTTGATTGCTAATAGCATATCTATTTATATTAGAAGGGTATTTAGGAGCCACAAGTATTATAATTATATATATATTTCTCTGACGTCCTAGTGGATGCTGGGGACTCCGTAAGGACCATGGGGAATAGACGGGCTCCGCAGGAGACTGGGCACTCTAAAGAAAGATTTAGGACTATCTGGTGTGCACTGGCTCCTCCCCCTATGACCCTCCTCCAAGCCTCAGTTAGATTTCTGTGCCCGGCTGAGCTGGATGCACACTAGGGGCTCTCCTGAGCTCCTAGGAAGAAAGTGTTTGATAGGTTTTTTATTTGCAGTGAGACCTGCTGGCAACAGGCTCACTGCATCGAGGGACTAAGGGGAGAAGAAGCGAACCTACCTAAGTGGTGGTAGCTTGGGCTTCTTAGGCTACTGGACACCATTAGCTCCAGAGGGATCGAACACAGGACCCGACCTCGTCGTCCGTTCCCGGAGCCGCGCCGCCGTCCCCCTTACAGAGCCAGAAGCAAGAAGGTGGTCCGGAAAATCGGCGGCTGAAGACTTCTGTCTTCTCCAAGGTAGCGCACAGCACTGCAGCTGTGCGCCATTGCTCCTCATGCACACCACACACTTCGGTCACTGATGGGTGCAGGGCGCTGGGGGGGGCGTCCTGAGCAGCAATACTGACACCTTGGCTGGCAAACTGGCACCATATATAGCCCCAGAGGCTATATAGGTGCTTTTTAACCCCTGCCAGAATCCATAAAAATGCGGGAGAAAGCTCCGCCCCTTTTTCGCGGACTATCTCCTTAAGCACACTGGCGCCATTTTTCCCTCACAGCTCCGTTGGAGGGAAGCTCCCTGGCTCTCCCCTGCAGTCAATACTACAGAAAGGGTTAAAAAGAGAGGGGGGGCACAATTTAGGCGCAGTATACAATATATATAGGCAGCTATAAGGGAAAACACTCTTATATGTGATATCCCTGTGATATATAGCGCCCTGGTGTGTGCTGGCATACTCTCCCTCTGTCTCCCCAAAGGGCTTTGTGGGGTCCTGTCCTCTGTCAGAGCATTCCCTGTGTGTGTGCTGTGTGTCGGTACGGCTGTGTCGAAATGTATGAGGAGGATAATGATGTGGAGG
This sequence comes from Pseudophryne corroboree, assembly GCF_028390025.1. NCBI lineage: Eukaryota > Metazoa > Chordata > Amphibia > Anura > Myobatrachidae > Pseudophryne > Pseudophryne corroboree. The sequence goes on along the minus strand of NC_086445.1, from coordinate 449,232,573 downwards.
CGGAGCGAATGCCTGTAAATGTGATGTCACCCCCTGCGGGATCGACACCGGTGTGGTTGGACTTATGGAAGGACTACGTGAAAGTGTCAGCTCCTTACACAAAAGGTCGACGACACAGAACAGCCGGCTACTCAGCTTGTGCCTGTTCCAGCGTCTCAAATGTCATGGGGGGCTCTAAAAACGCCCGCTACCTCAGATGGCAGAAACAGATGTCGACACGGATACCGACTCCAGTGTCGACGACGATGAGACTAGTGTACCCTCCAAATAGGTCCACCCGTTACATGATTGAGGCAATGAAAAATGTATTACACATTTATGATAATACCCCAGGTACCACATAAAAGGGTATTATGTTTGGTGAGAGAAAACTACCAGTAGTTTTTCCTGCATCTGAGAAATTAAATGAGGTGTGTGAGGAAGCGTGGTCTTCCCCCGGTAAGAAATTGATAATTTCTAAACGGTAATTGGCAGCGTACCCTTTCCCGCCAGAGGATAGGTCACGTTGGGAAACACCCCATAGGGTAGATACAGCGCTTACACGCTTATCAGAAAAGGTGCCACTACCGTCTCCGGATACGGCCGCCCTGAAGGAACCTGCTGATAAAAAGCAGGGGGTTACCCTAAAAGATATAGTCACACACTCGGGCATTATATTGCGACCAGCCATTGCTTCGGCATGGATGTGCAGTGCTCCCGCTGCGTGGTCAGATTCCCTGTCGGAAAATTACTATAGATAGGGACAATATTTTGCTGACAATAGAGCATATAAAAGACGTGGTCTTATACATGCTTGATGCACAGAGAGATATTTGCCGGCTGGCATCAAAAATAAGCGCTAGGTCCATTGCCGCCAGACGGGGGTTATGGACTCGGCAATGGTCAGGCGATGCCGACTCAAATCGGCACATGGAAGTTTTGCCCTATAAGGGGGTAAAACTGTTTGGGGATGGTCTTTCAGACCTCGTTTCCACAGCTACTGCTGGGAAATCGACTTTTTTGCCACAGGCTAACCCACAACAAAAGAAAGCACCGTATCATCAAGTACAGTCCTTTCGGCCCCAGAAAAGCAAGAGGGCTAGAGGCTCATCCTTTCTGCCGAGAGGCAAAGGTAGAGGAAAAAGCTGCAGCACACAGCTAGTTCCCAAGAGCAGAAGTCCTCCCTGCGTCCGGTAAGTCCACAGCATGACGCTGGGGCTGCTCAGGCGGACCCGGGTACGGTGGGGGCCCGTCTCAGAAATTTCAGCGCCCAGTGTGCTCTCTCACATGGATCCCTGGGTCCTTCAAGTAGTATCTCAGGGGTACAGGCTGGAGTTCGAGACGTTCTTCCCCCCGCCGTTTCCTAAAATCTGCCTTACCGGCACCTCCCTCTGCCAGGGAGGCGGTGTTGGTGGCTATTCAACACTATAATCACAACAAGTGATTGTCAAGGTGCCCCTCCTTCAGCAAGGAAGGGGTTACTATTCCACAATGGTTGTGGTACCGAAACAGAACGGTTCGGTGAGACCCATCTTAAAATTAAAATACTTGAACTTTTATATCAGAAGATTCAAGTTCAAGATGGAATCGCTCAGGGCGGTTATTACGAGCCTGGACGAGGGGGATTACAGGGTCTCCCTGGACATCAAGGATGCGTACCTGCATGTCCCCATTTACCCTCCTCACCAGGAGTACCTCAGATGTGTGGTACAGGACTGTCACTATCAGTTCCAGACGCTGCCGTTGGAGTTGTCCACGGCACCGAAGGTCTTTACCAAGGTAATGGCCGAAATGATGATACTCCTTCGCAAGAAGGAAGTTTTTATTATCCCGTACTTGGACGATCTCCTGATAAAGGCGAGGTCCAAAGAACAGTTGGTAGTGGGGGTAGTACTCTCTCGGGAAGTGCTACAACAGCACGACTGGATTCTCAATATTCCAAAGTCACAGCTGGTCCCGACGACACGTCTTCTGTTCCTGGGAATGATTCTGGACACAGACCAGAAAAGAGTGTTTCTTCCAGTGGAAGCACATGAGTCCTGGAAAAAATGGTAGCTTCGTACGAAGCATAATTCCATTCGGAAGGTTCCACGTAAGGACGTTCAAGTGGGACCTGTGGGACAAATGGTCCGGGTCCCATCTACAGATACAACAGCGGATAACCCTGTCGGCAAGAAACAGGTTGTCGCTGCTGTGGTGGCTGCAGAGGGCTCATCTACTAGAGGGCCGCAGATTCGGAATACAGGACTGGGTCCTGGTGACCACGGAGGCCAGCCTTCGGGGCTGGGGTGCAGTCACACAGGGAAGAAATTTCCAAGAAGATTTCGATTCACATAAATATTCTGGAGCTAAGGGCCATTTACAATGCCCTATGCCAAGCAAGGCCCCTGCTTCAGAACCAGCCGGTACTGATCCAATCAGACAATATCACGGCGGTCGCCCATGTAAACAGACAGGGCGGCACAAGAAGCAGGATGGCGATGGCAGAAGCCACAAGGATTCTCCGATGGGCGACCTACACCCGGGAGAATGGGGACTTCTTCCAGAAGTTTTCCAAATGCGGGTTAATCGTTGGGAATGACCACGGGTGGACATGATGGCGTCCCGCCTCAACAAAAAGTTGAAAAGATATTGCGCCAGGTCAAGGGACCCTCAGGCGATCGCTGTGGACGCTCTAGTGACACCGTGGGTGTACCAGTCGGTTTATGTGTTTCCTCCTCTACCTCTCATACCCAAAGTACTGAGAATAATAAGAATGCGAGGAGTGAAAACCATACTCGTGGTTCCGGATTGGCCAAGAAGAGCTTGGTACCCGGAACTTCAAGAGATGCTGGCAGAGGACCCTTGGCCTCTGCCGCTCAGACAAGACCTGCTGCAGCAGGGACCCTGTCTGTTCCAAGACTTACCGCGGCTGCGTTTGACGGCATGGCGGTTGAACACCGGATCCTAAAGGAAAAGGGTATTCCGGAGGAAGTCATCCCTACCCTGATCAAAGCCAGGAAGGATGTCACCGCAAGACATTATTACCGCATTTGGCGGAAATATGTTGCTTGGTGTGAGGCCATGAAGGCCCCGAAGGAGGAATTTCAACTGGGTCGATTCCTACACTTCCTGCAAGCAGGGGTGACGTTGGGCCTCAAATTGGGGTCCATCAAGGTCCAGATTTCAGCTCTGTCGATTTTCTTCCAGAAAGAACTGGCTTCACTGCCTGAAGTTCAGACTTTTGTCAAAGGAGTTCTGCATATTCAGCCTCCTTTTGTGCCCCCAGTGGCACCTTGGGATCTCAATGTGGTTTTGGCATTCCTGAAATCACATTGGTTCGAACCACTTAAGACTGTGGAATTAAAATATCTCGCGTGGAAAGTGGTCGTACTGTTGGCCCTGGCTTCGGCCAGGCGGGTTCAGAATTGGCGGCTTTGTCTTGAAAGAGCCCTTATCTGATTTTCCAGGTGGATAGGGCAGAATTGAGGACTCGTCCTCAGTTTCTCCCGAAGGTGGTCTCAGCTTTTCACTTGAACCAACCTATTGTGGTGCCTGCGGCTACTAGGGACTTGGAGGATTCCAAGTTGCTGGACGTAGTCAGGGCCCTGAAAATTTATGTTTCCAGGACGGCTGGAGTCAGAAAAACTGACTCGCTGTTTTTCCTGTATGCACCCAACAAGCTGGGTGCTCCTGCTTCTAAGCAGTCTATTGCGCGCTGGATTTGTAGCACTATTCAGCTGGCGCATTCTGCGGTAGGATTACCGCAGCCTAAATCAATAAAAGCCCATTCCACAAGGAAGGTGGGCTCATCTTGGGCGGCTGCCCGAGGGGTCTCGGCTTTACAACTTTGCCGAGCAGCTACTTGGTAAGGGGCAAACACGTTTGCTAAATTCTACAAATTTGATTCCCTGGCTGAGGAGGACCTGGAGTTCTCTCATTCGGTGCTGCAGAGTCATCCGCACTCTCCCGTCCGTTTGGGAGCTTTGGTATAATCCCCATGGTCCTTACGGAGTCCCCAGCATCCACTAGGACGTCAGAGAAAATAAGATTTTACTCACCGGTAAATCTATTTCTCGTAGTCCGTAGTGGATGCTGGGCGCCCATCCCAAGTGCGGATTGTCTGCAATACTTGTACATAGTTATTGTTACAAAAATCGGGTTTTGTTGTGAGCCATCTCTTCAGAGGCTCCAATTGTTATCATACTGTTAACCGGGGTTCCTATCACGTGTTATATGGTGTGATTGGTGTGGCTGGTATGAGTCTTACCCGGGATTCAAAATCCTTCCTTACTGTGTCAGCTCTTCCGGGCACAGTTCCTAACTGAGGCTTGGAGGAGGGTCATAGGGGGAGGAGCCAGTGCACACCAGATAGTCCTAAATCTTTCTTTAGAGTGCCCAGTCTCCTGCGGAGCCCGTCTATTCCCCATGGTCCTTACGGAGTCCCCAGCATCCACTACGGACTACGAGAAATAGATTTACCGGTGAGTAAAATCTTATTTTATATATATATATATATATATATATATATATATATATATATATATATATATATATATAATTTTTTTTTCTTTTTACTGACTAAAATAATATGGAGAGATCAGAGCATATTTTTCAGTGGGAATGGGTTAAAATTTCAGGGGAAAAAATGCGTGGGGTCCCCCCTCCTAAGCATAACCAGCCTCGGGCTCTTTGAGCCAGTCCTGGATGTAAAAATACTGGTAAAAAAGATGACATGGGATCCCCCATATTTTACAACCAGCAGCGGGCTCTGCGTCCGGTCCTGGTGCCAAAAATACGGGTGACAAAACACGTAGGGGTCCCCCGTATTTTTCACACCAGCACCGGGCTCCACTAGTCAGAGAGATAATGCCACAGCCGGGGGACACTTTTATATAGGTCTCTGCGGCCCTGGCATTAAATCACTAACTAGTCACCCCTGGCCGGGGTACCCTGGAGGAGTGGGGACCCCTTAAATCAAGGCGTCCCCACCCCTCCAGCCACCCAAGCGCAGCGGATGGGGGGCTGATAGCCATGTGTCAGAAAAAAGAATATTGTTTTTTTTGTAGCAGAACTACAAGTCCCAAGCAAGCCTCCCCCGCAAGCTGGTACTTGGAGAACCACAAGTACCAGCATGCGGGGGGAGGGGGGGGAACGGGCCCGCTGGTACCTGTAGTTCTACTAAAAAAATACCCAAATAAAAACAGTGTACACACACCGTGACAGTATAACTTTATTACATACATGCACACCGACTTACACACATACTTAACTATGTTGACACGAAGTGTCGGTCCCCTTCTCCACGTAGAATCCACGGGGTACCTGTAAATAAAATTATACTCCCAACAATCCGGGGTAGATCGGTCCTCTTCTTAGTTTGTAATCTACGTACTTGGCAAAATAAAAAAACGGAAACCACGGACCACGCACTGAAAGGGGTCCCATGTTTACACATGGGATCCCTTTTCCCGACTGCCGGGACCCCCCCATGACTGCTGTCAAAGAGGGTCCCTTCAGCCAATCGGGGAGCGCAACGTTGTGGCACTCTCCTGATTGGCTGTGCGCTCCTGTAGTGTGATTGAGGCTGCGCACTGAAGATACAATGTAGCGCATAGGCGCAACATTGTATCTCTGCCGTGTGCAGCCTCAATCAGGCGGCGCACTCTAGAGACACTGTAGCGCATAGGCGCTCCATTGTATCCAATGGTGGGAACTTTGCGGTCAGCGGTTGACTGCGAGGTTATGTGGGGTCACCTGCTGACCGCAAAGTTCCCACCATTGGATACAATGGAGCGCCTATGTGCTACAGTGTATCTTGAGTGCGCTGCCTGACAGCTCAGACGCGCACAGCCAATCAGGAGAGTGCCACAACGGGGCGCTCCCTGATTGGCGGAAGGGACCCTCTTTGACAGCAGTCACGGGGGGTCCCGGCAGTCAGGAAAAGGGGTCCAATGTGTAAACATGGGACCCCTTTCAGTGCGTGGGTCGTGTTTGTCGTTTTTTTTATTTTGCCAAGTACGTGGATTACAATTAAAGAAGGACGATCTACACTGGATTGTTGAGTATAATTTTATTTACAGGTACCCCGTGGATTCTACGTGGCGAAGGGGACCGACACTTCATGTCAACATAGGTAAGTATGTGTGTAATAAAGTTATACTGTCACGGTGTGTACACTGTTTTAATTTGGGTATTTATTTTGTAGAACTACAGGTACCAGTGCCCCCCCCCCCCCCCCCGCATGCTGGTACTTGTGGTTCTCCAAGTACCAGCTTGCGGGGGAGGTTTGCTGGGACTTGTAGTTCTGCTACAAAAAACAATATTCTTTTTTTTTTTTTTTTTTTTGACACAAGGTTATCGGCCCCCTATCCGCCGTCCTTGGATGGGGGGGGGGGGGGGGGTACAGCCTCGGGCTTCACCCCTGGCCCTTGGGTGGCTGGAGGGGGGGACCCCTTGATTTAAGGGGTCCCCACTCCTCCAGGGTACCCTGGCCAGGGGTGACTAGTTAGTGATTTAATGCCAGGGCCCTATATAAGTGTCCCCCGGCTGTGGCATTATCTCTCTGACTAGTGGAGCCCGGTGCTGGTGTGAAAAATACGGAGGACCCCTACGTGTTTTGTCCCCCGTATTTTTGGTACCAGGACCGGACGCAGAGCCCGGTGCTGGTTGTTAAAATACGGGGGATTTCATGTCATTTTATTGCCCGTATTTTTACAATCAGGACCTGCTCAAAGAGGCCGAGGCTGGTTATGCTTAGGAGGGGGGACCCCACGCAATTTTTTTTCACAATTTTTTTTTTTTTAACACTTTTGTGCCGTCCATGAAGTCGAATCCAGGACGCTCACTATCGTCAATTGGTCCGTTTTTCGACAGCGGGACTGTCGAATCCGTTTTTTATTGAATGTCGAAATTGGGTCCCGGCGGCCGGGATTCGACTGTTGAATGGTGTCGAATCCAAAAACGGTCCAATTCCAGCCGGAATTCGACCGCAATTGCATATACCCCTAAAGCTTTGACTGTTCCCAGGATGTATTACACCACCTCCTCTATAACCGGCACAGCAAAAACCTCTGCGTGTGAAATAGCCCTAACAGTTTCTTGTCAATGTTTACCATTTCTGCTATCATTTGGACGCTGAAATCGACTGTCGGTTCATTAACTTTCTAAATACTTACCACATTTTTGCTAGTTTTTGATGTGCAAGGCCTTCTGGATCGTTCCTCGTCTTTGGCATCCTCACGACCATCACTAAATCTTTTGTGTTACTCAAACACACTTGCACGTGACATACAATCTGCCCCCTAAGCCTCGGTTATTCAGTTTTAATTAACACGTTGCTCTACTTTTGGAACAAAGCATTTTTTACAACGCACAGGGAAAACGCTACTATTTTGAATGCTATGTGACTGCAAAATATCTGCAAGAGGGGTGAAACTTGAAAACCGTTTTTGGGGTAGTCCAAGGTCAGTTTACCCCCCTCCCCAACTAATGCAGAATGGCTTATTTTTTTTTACAAGTAGTCTCATTATTCAGTAGCCACACCTCTTAGATCTGATAATTAGTTGATCACATCTAGGAGTGTGTACGCTGCCGCAGCCATCCGCTGCACATTTCCCTTGTTCTCTTTCGGGGAGTAACAGGGTAATGTGTCTTCCTCAGGGGAGGAATGCAGATATCCTGGCGATACACTATGCAATATCTCGGTGTATGGCCAGGATATCTGATGGGTTTCAGCTTGTCAGATAAAGAGGGTCATTTATCAAGGAGTGATTAAACTAGTTGTGTATGATAAATGGTGCTCCAACCAATCAGCTCCTAAGTGTCACGTGTTTGGAAAATTACAGCTGGGAGCTGATTGGCTGGAGCACCATTTATCATATGCGACAAGTAGGATCACTCGTTGATAACTGAGCCCCAATGTCGGTCTGACAGGCAATTTTTCTGACCGTGTATGCCCATCGTATTTAGTGATCCAGGCTGCTTGAAGCACAAAGAGCTCAAGTTTTCTATACCGTAACATGAATAATAAATAAAATAATTGCCGCGCTTATATATGTTTATGTCAGCAGCTCCATATAATAAATACCAATGATGAAACAATAAATGAGAGCGCTTGATTATTTAAATGATGTGTTGAACGCACATACCTGTAAAAAAGTTTAGTTAATAACAATGTTTCAGCTCTTTTTATGATAAGGTGGTGTAACGGAGATAGTTAGTAGTATTAGTTTCCCAATTGAGGTTGGGCTGGACAGTACTTTTTTACGGGTGTCACTCTCCCTGCTATCCCTACTTATACCTCTCGCGGCTCGATGTTAACAGCATGAGTGTCTGCCGCGGATGTGGCAGCTCCCGTCTCTCCCGTTGCTGCGGCCGCTCCGGCTCAGTCTTCTCGTGCGAAAGAGTGTTTCTTTCAATGAACAGGTCTGTATCTGAGTATCTATTTGAATATAGTTTTTGACTTGTTATGTACGTCTCACTAGCTGTTATCAAAAAAACATAACCTAGGAGAGTACTGAGGCTACCTGTCCGGTGAATTTCAACATTTATTTAACAATTTCCAAATTTGAGTAGAATGGCTGCCTGTCTCTGCTACTCTCCACAACTAAAATCTAGACAGGTGTGGACAAATTTATTGGTACCATTACAACAAATTTGAAACAATTCTTCAGTCCTACTGACAAGTTATGGAATTAAAAGCTATTGAGGGGGGTATTCAATTAAGTGACGTTTTTTTCGACTGTTCAAAATAACAGCACTAATTCGACACGGGCATTCAATTGCAGGCGTTTTCACCAGTTTTTTCTTTAATCTAATATCGCCCGTTTCACTTTTTTTTTTGTTGAATCCGCATGGGCGAAAATTGTGCCAAAAAAGGGCAAAAACGCCTGCGAATTTGGCAAAACACGTGTATCGGCTGCAAATTCGCTGATACATGTGAATTTCGCCAGTGCCGGATTTTTCGACCAGTCGAAAAAACGGCATGGGCATTGAATACTTTGAATGTAAATTCGACCTAAAAACGTGCAATTGAATACACCCCATTGTCTACCGAAATCACTTGAGTTGTGAAATAAAATATTTTGTTAAGGTTCCCATCAGTTTTGTCCTTGCCATTTTCATTTAAGCAATTTTAAGCTTCCCAGTACATAAGGCTAAATTACTGAACCCTCCAACAATACCACAGAAGCCTCCAGAACCAATAGGCTGAGCCCATACGTGAATAGCCGGTGGTAAGATTACACATTAATTGTGTGTCCTACTGGACCCCCTTAAACTGACAGTTTTGTTCCATGAGGGATCATTGGTTGAGGATGGATGTTTTGGAGATTTTTTTTGTTCCTTTCTATAGGTGAATGCAACCATATGTCCTGGTTATGGTGAGGTTACATTAAAATTGCAAGTGGGTGTTTTTTTAAGGTTCTTTACTTAGGAAGCTCATTTTCTTGTAGGAAATCTTATCCACTGAGGATGTGAACTAAGGTGTGAGTAACTTCAGCTGGGATAATGGCTAATAATGAGTATTCCTTTTAATACCCACATACTGTACATAACTCTGCTTTCTTTGATCGAGGGGGAGCTGCATCATGTAGAGATTGATAAAGATCCAACCAATCAGATCCTGTCTATTTACACAGTGTGTCGAGAGCTGATTGGTTGGTACTTTCTTTCTCTGTTATATTTCTCTAACGTCCTAGTGGATGCTGGGGACTCCGCGAGGACCATGGGGAATAGTGGCTCCGCAGGAGACAGGGCACAAAAAGTAAGCTTTTAGGATCACATGGTGTGTACTGGCTCCTCCCCCTATGACCCTCCTCCAAGCCTCAGTTAGGTTTTTGTGCCCGTCCGAGCAGGGTGCAATCTAGGTGGCTCTCATAAAGAGCTGCTTAGAAAAAGTTTTTTAGGTTTCTTATTTTCAGTGAGTCCTGCTGGCAACAGGCTCACTGCTACGAGGGACTTAGGGGAGAGAAGTGAACTCACCTGCGTGCAGGATGGATTTGCTTCTTAGGCTACTGGACACCATTAGCTCCAGAGGGATCGAACACAGGCCCAGCCATGGAGTCCGGTCCCGGAGCCGTGCCGCCGACCCCCCTTGCAGATGCCGAAGTTGAAGAGGTCCAGAGGTCCGGAAACAGGCGGCAGAAGACTTTCAGTCTTCATAAGGTAGCGCACAGCACTGCAGCTGTGCGCCATTGTTGTCGGCACACTTCACACCAGCGGTCACTGAGGGTGCAGGGCGCTGGGGGGGGCGCCCTGGGCAGCAATGTATAATACCTTTTTCTATGGCTAAAATACATCACATATAGCCCTTGAGGCTATATGGATGTATTTAACCCCTGCCATATATCGCAAACTCCGGGAGAAGAGCCCGCCGTTTTAGGGGGCGGGGCCTATTCTCCTCAGCACACAGCGCCATTTTCCTGCTCAGCTCCGCTGTGAGGAAGGCTCCCAGGACTCTCCCCTGCACTGCACTACAGAAACAGGGTAAAACAGAGAAGGGGGGCATATTTTGGCGATATTTTTATATATTAAGCGCATATAACAGAAACGACACCTTTTAGGGTTGTTTATATACATTTTTATAGCGCTTTGGTGTGTGCTGGCAAACTCTCCCTCTGTCTCCCCAAAGGGCTAGTGGGGTCCTGTCTTCGATAAGAGCATTCCCTGTGTGTCTGCTGTGTGTCGGTACGTGTGTGTCGACATGTATGAGGACGATGTTGGTGTGGAGGCGGAGCAATTGCCGGTAATGGTGATGTCACCCCCTAGGGAGTCGACACCGGAATGGATGGCTTTAATTATGGAATTACGTGATAATGTTAGCACGCTGCAAAAGTCAGTTGACGACATGAGACGGCCGGAAAACCAGTTGGTACCTGTCCAGGCGTCTCAGGCACCGTCAGGGGCTGTAAAACGTCCCTTACCTCAGTCAGTCGACACAGGTACCGACACAGATGAATCTAGTGTCGACGGTGAAGAAAGAAACGTATTTTCCAATAGGGCCACACGTTATATGATCACGGCAATGAAGGAGGCTTTGCATATCTCTGATACTGCAGGTACCTCAAAGGGGGGTATTATGTGGGGTGTGAAAAAACTACCTGTAGCTTTTCCAGAATCAGAGGAATTGAATGACGTGTGTGATGAAGCGTGGGTTAACCCCGATAGAAAACTGCTAATTTCAAAGAAGTTATTGGCATTATACCCTTTCCCACCAGAGGTTAGGGCGCGCTGGGAAACACCCCCTAGGGTGGATAAGGCGCTCACACGCTTATCAAAACAAGTGGCGTTACCGTCTCCTGATACGGCCGCCCTCAAGGATCCAGCTGATAGGAGGCTGGAAACTACCCTGAAGAGTATATACACACATACTGGTGTTATACTGCGACCAGCAATAGCCTCAGCCTGGATGTGCAGTGCTGGGGTGGTGTGGTCGGATTCCCTGACTGAAAATATTGATACCCTGGATAGGGACAGTATTTTATTGACTATAGAGCAATTAAAGGATGCTTTTCTTTATATGCGAGATGCTCAGAGGGATATTTGCACTCTGGCATCGAGAGTAAGTGCGATGTCCATATCTGCCAGAAGAAGTTTATGGACGCGACAGTGGTCAGGTGATGCGGATTCCAAACGGCATATGGAAGTATTGCCGTATAAAGGAGAGGAATTATTTGGGGTCGGTCTATCGGATCTGGTGGCCACGGCAACAGCCGGAAAATCCACTTTTTTACCTCAGGTCACCTCCCAACAGAAAAAGACACCGTCTTTTCAGCCGCAGTCCTTTCATTCCTATAAGAACAAGCGGGCAAAAGGACAGTCATATTTGCCCAGAGGCAAAGGAAGGGGTAAGAGGGTGCAGCAAGCAACTACTTCCCACGAACAGAAGCCCTCCCCGGCTTCTACAAAGCCCTCAGCATGACGCTGGGGCTGTGCAAGCGGACTCAGGGGCGGTGGGGGGTCGACTAAAGATTTTCAGCACACAGTGGGCGCGCTCACAGGTGGACCCTTGGATCCTGCAGCTAGTATCTCAGGGTTACAAGTTGGAATTCGAAAAGTCTCCCCCTCGCCCGTTCCTAAAGTCTGCTTTACCAACGTCTCCCTCAGAAAGGGCGACGGTATTGGAAGCCATTCACAAGCTGTATTCTCAGCAGGTGATAGTCAAGGTACCCCTCCTACAACAGGGAAAGGGGTATTATTCCACACTATTTGTGGTACCGAAGCCGGACGGTTCGGTGAGACCTATTCTAAATCTGAAATCCTTGAACCTGTACATACAGAAATTCAAGTTCAAGATGGAGTCACTCAGAGCAGTGATAGCGAATCTGGAAGAAGGGGACTTCATGGTGTCCCTGGACATAAAAGATGCTTATCTGCATGTCCCAATTTACCCTTCACACCAAGGGTATCTCAGGTTCGTGATACAAAACTGTCATTATCAGTTTCAAACGCTGCCGTTTGGTTTGTCCACGGCACCTCGGGTCTTTACCAAGGTAATGGCCGAAATGATGGTTCTTCTACGAAGAAAAGGCGTATTAATTATCCCTTACTTGGACGATCTCCTGATAAGGGCAAGGTCCAGAGAACAGCTGGAAGTCGGAGTAGCACTAACCCAAGTAGTGCTTCAACAACACGGGTGGATTCTGAATCTTCCAAAATCTCAATTGACCCCGACGACACGTCTGCTGTTCCTGGGAATGATTCTGGACACTGTTCAGAAAAAGGTGTTTCTCCCGGAGGAGAAAGCAAGGGAGTTATCCGAACTTGTCAGGAACCTCCTAAAACCAGGAAATGTGTCAGTACATCAATGCACAAGAGTCCTGGGAAAGATGGTGGCTTCTTACGAAGCAATTCCATTCGGCAGATTCCACGCACGAATATTTCAGTGGGATCTGCTGGACAAATGGTCCGGATCGCATCTGCACATGCATCAGCGGATAACACTGTCACCAAGAACAAGGGTGTCTCTTCTGTGGTGGTTGCAGAGTGCCCATCTGTTAGAGGGCCGCAGATTCGGCATACAGGACTGGGTCCTGGTGACTACGGATGCCAGCCTACGAGGCTGGGGAGCAGTCACACAGGGAAGAAACTTCCAGGGCGTGTGGTCGAACCTGGAGACGTCTCTTCACATAAATATACTGGAGCTAAGAGCGATTTACAATGCTCTAAGCCGGGCAAAACCGCTGCTTCAGGGTCAGCCGGTGTTGATCCAGTCGAACAACATCACGGCAGTCGCCCACGTAAACAGACAGGGCGGCACGAGAAGCAGAAGAGCAATGACGGAAGCTGCAAGGATTCTTCGCTGGGCGGAAAATCATGTCATAGCACTGTCAGCAGTGTTCATTCCGGGAGTGGACAACTGGGAAGCAGACTTCCTCAGCAGACACGACCTCCACCCGGGAGAGTGGGGACTTCATCCAGAAGTCTTCCACATGATTGTGAACCGTTGGGAAAAACCAAAGGTGGACATGATGGCGTCCCGCCTCAACAAGAAACTGGACAGATATTGCGCCAGGTCAAGAGACCCTCAGGCAATAGCTGTGGACGCTCTGGTAACACCGTGGGTGTACCAGTCCGTGTATGTGTTTCCTCCTCTGCCTCTCATACCAAAGGTACTGAGAATTATACGGCTACGGGGAGTAAGAACAATACTCGTGGCTCCGGATTGGCCGAGAAGGACTTGGTACCCGGAACTTCAAGAGATGCTCACGGAAGAGCCGTGGCCTCTACCGTTAAGAAGGGATCTGCTTTAGCAGGGACCTTGTATGTTCCAAGACTTACCGCGACTGCGTTTGACGGCATGGCGGTTGAACGCCGGATTCTAAAAGAAAAGGGCATTCCAGAGGAAGTTATTCCTACCTTGATTAAAGCCAGGAAGGAAGTGACCGCACAACATTATCACCGCATTTGGAGAAAATATGTTGTGTGGTGTGAGGCCAAGAAGGCCCCAACGGAGGAATTTCAATTGGGTCGATTCCTACATTTCCTGCAGGCAGGATTGTCTATGGGCCTCAAATTGGGGTCTATTAAGGTTCAAATTTCGGCCTTATCGATTTTCTTCCAGAAAGAATTGGCTTCAGTGCCTGAAGTACAAACCTTTGTCAAAGGTGTACTACATATACAGCCCCCGATTGTGCCTCCAGTGGCACCGTGGGATCTCAACGTAGTTTTGGATTTTCTCAAATCCCATTGGTTTGAGCCGCTCAAATCGGTAGATTTGAAGTATCTTACATGGAAAGTAACCATGCTACTGGCCCTGGCTTCAGCCAGGAGAGTATCAGAGTTGGCGGCTTTATCGTACAAAAGCCCATATCTGATTTTCCATTCGGACAGGGCAGAACTGCGGACGCGTCCTCAGTTTCTGCCTAAGGTGGTTTCGGCTTTTCACTTGAACCAGCCTATTGTGGTGCCTGCGGCTACTAGCGACTTGGAGGACTCCAAGTTGCTGGACGTTGTCAGAGCATTGAAAATATATATTTCAAGGACGGCTGGAGTCAGAAAATCTGACTCGCTGTTTATCCTGTATGCACCCAACAAGATGGGTGCTCCTGCGTCTAAGCAGACGATTGCTCGTTGGATCTGTAGCACAATCCAACTTGCACATTCTGTGGCAGGCCTGCCACAGCCTAAATCTGTAAATGCCCACTCCACAAGGAAGGTGGGCTCATCTTGGGCGGCTGCCCGAGGGGTCTCGGCATTACAACTTTGCCGAGCAGCTACGTGGTCAGGGGAGAACACGTTTGTAAAATTTTACAAATTTGATACTCTTGCTAAGGAGGACCTGGAGTTCTCTCATTCGGTGCTGCAGAGTCATCCGCACTCTCCCGCCCGTTTGGGAGCTTTGGTATAATCCCCATGGTCCTGACGGAGTCCCCAGCATCCACTAGGACGTTAGAGAAAATAAGAATTTACTTACCGATAATTCTATTTCTCATAGTCCGTAGTGGATGCTGGGCGCCCATCCCAAGTGCGGATTGTCTGCAATACTTGTACATAGTTATTGTTACAAAAATCGGGTTATTATTGTTGTGAGCCATCTTTTCAGAGGCTTCTTCGTTATCATACTGTTAACTGGGTTCAAATCACAAGTTGTACGGTGTGATTGGTGTGGCTGGTATGAGTCTTACCCGGGTTTCAAGATCCTTCCTTATTGTGTACGCTCGTCCGGGCACAGTACCTAACTGAGGCTTGGAGGAGGGTCATAGGGGGAGGAGCCAGTACACACCATGTGATCCTAAAAGCTTTTTGTGCCCTGTCTCCTGCGGAGCCGCTATTCCCCATGGTCCTGACGGAGTCCCCAGCATCCACTCCGGACTATGAGAAATAGAATTATCGGTAAGTAAATTCTTATTTTCTCCAGGCTTTGATAAATCTCCTATGGACACGCATTTCTACTCAAGACGGGCACGCAGCATCCTTCCCACTCCTATAGCCACTAATAGGAGTACTTTTTTTTTAAACCGTTTTCGTTTTTCACAGTACCTGTCTCCTGCAAAATTTTGGTCACCTTGAATAAAATCTTTGTCGCCATGGTGACTTGGCTACTGGTATTTGCCAAGAGCTGACATAGGGGCGTATGCAATTAGTTCCGATTACATTTTGGAGCTAATGAATTCACCCCACTCGTATTCATTTAGGGCCTTTTACGGCAGTTTTGAAGGCATTTTCGCCAATACCTTTTCACGTTTTATTAAGTGAAAAGGAATTGGCAAAAAAATGCCTCAATCGGCGAAAATGGGCTGCATTTTTCGACGTAAAACAAGTGGATTCGCTGATCCACGTGTTTTCCGCCCCTGTCACATTTTTCGCCTAGGCAAAAATATTGCATAGGGCGAATTTCCATTCGCCATAAAAATAGCAAAAAATGCTCCGTTTTTTCACCTAGGCGAAAAAACAGAGCTAATTGCATACACACCATAGTGGTTATCAGGAATTTTTGAAATGGTCTTTACAAGTTTGGTGACTTTTGAGCTGACCTTTCTGTAGTCTGCCTGCAACTCCGACTCCAAATGCAGGCAAGCTGAGCTGATCACTTCTTGCTTATGGTATTTGGTTACATTCGCATGCTGAGGTTGCTTATTACTAATTGGTAAACATGGTTATATGTCAAAGTACAAAATGTACATTACGTTCTTAATGTTACTGGTTAAAACAAAAAAGGGAACTTCTAAAAAGATGTGAGTGCCACAATGCAGCTCCTTGCTAGTCTGGTACTGGACAGAATTTGCAATTAATGTAAATGGACAGAAACTAGAAAAAGTTCTGTATCACTTCCCTCAGATTATACCAATTTTGTAATATATTTTCTCTATCGTCCTAAGTGGATGCTGGGGTTCCTGAAAGGACCATGGGGAATAGCGGCTCCGCAGGAGACAGGGCACAAAAAAGTAAAGCTTTACTAGGTCAGGTGGTGTGCACTGGCTCCTCCCCCTATGACCCTCCTCCAGACTCCAGTTAGATTTTGTGCCCGAACGAGAAGGGTGCAATCTAGGTGGCTCTCCTAAAGAGCTGCTTAGAGAAAGTTTAGTTTAGGTTTTTTTCTTTACAGTGAGTCCTGCTGGCAACAGGATCACTGCAACGTGGGACTTAGGGGGAAAGTAGTAAACTCACCTGCATGCAGAGTGGATTTGCTGCTTGGCTACTGGACACCATTAGCTCCAGAGGGATCGAACACAGGCCCAGCCGTGGAGTCCGGTCCCGGAGCCGCGCCGCCGACCCCCTTGCAGATGCTGAAGCGTGAAGAGGTCCGGAAACCGGCGGCTGAAGACTCCTCAGTCTTCATAAGGTAGCGCACAGCACTGCAGCTGTGCGCCATTTTCCTCTCAGCACACTTCACTGGGCAGTCACTGAGGGTGCAGAGCGCTGGGGGGGGGCGCTCTGAGAGGCAAATATAAACCTTATACAAGGCTAAAAATACCTCACATATAGCCCATAGGGGCTATATGGAGATATTTAACCCCTGCCTGACTGGAAAAATAGCGGGAGAAGAACCCGCCGAAAAAGGGGCGGGGCCTATCTCCTCAGCACACGGCGCCATTTTCTGTCACAGCTCCGCTGGTCAGAACGGCTCCCAGGTCTCTCCCCTGCACTGCACTACAGAAACAGGGTAAAACAGAGAGGGGGGGCACATTAATGGCTATATATATATATATTAAAGCAGCTATAAGGGAGCACTTAATATAAGGATATCCCTTGTATATATAGCGCTTTGTGGTGTGTGCTGGCAGACTCTCCCTCTGTCTCCCCAAAAGGGCTAGTGGGTCCTGTCTTCATTAGAGCATTCCCTGTGAGTTTGCGGTGTGTGTCGGTACGTGGTGTCGACATGTATGAGGACGATATTGGTGTGGAGGCGGAGCAATTGCCAAATATGCAGATGTCACCCCCCAGGGGGTCGACACCAGAATGGATGCCTTTATTTGTGGAATTACGTGATGGTTTATCTTCCCTTAAACAGTCAGTTGAGGACATGAGGCGGCCGGACAATCAATTAATGCCTGTCCAGGCGCCTCAAACACCGTCAGGGGCTGTAAAACGCCCTTTGCCTCAGTCGGTCGACACAGACCCAGACACGGGCACTGATTCCAGTGACGACGGTAGAAATTCAAACGTATTTTCCAGTAGGGCCACACGTTATATGATTTTGGCAATGAAGGAGACGTTACATTTAGCTGATACTACAGATACCGTAAAACAGGGTATTATGTATGGTGTGAAAAAACTACAAACAGTTTTTCCTGAATCAGAAGAATTAAATGACGTGTGTGATGAAGCGTGGGTTGCTCCTGATAAAAAGTTGATAATTTCAAAAAAGTTATTGGCATTATACCCTTTCCCGCCAGAGGTTAGGGCGCGCTGGGAAACACCCTCTAAGGTGGACAAGGCGCTCACACGCTTATCCAAACAAGTGGCGTTACCCTCTCCTGAGACGGTCGCACTTAAGGATCCATCAGATAGAAAGATGGAAGTTATTCAAAAGAATATATACACACATGCAGGTGTTATACTACGACCAGCTATAGCAACTGCCTGGATGTGCAGTGCTGGAGTAGTTTGGTCAGAATCCCTGATTGAAAATATTGATACCCTAGATAGGGACAATGTTTTACTGTCGTTAGAACAAATAAAGGATGCATTTATCTATATGCGTGATGCACAGAGGGATATTTGCACACTGGCATCTCGGATGAGTGCTATGTCCATTTCAGCCAGAAGAGCCTTATGGACACGACAGTGGACAGGCGATGCGGATTCAAAACGTCACATGGAGGTTTTGCCGTATAAAGGGGAGGAGTTATTTGGAGTTGGTCTATCAGACTTGGTGGCCACGGCTACTGCCGGGAAATCCACTTTTTTACCTCAAGTCACTCCCCAACAGAGAAAGGCACCGACCTTTCAACCGCAGCCTTTTCGCTCCTACAAAAATAAGAGAGCAAAGGGCTTGTCGTACCTGCCACGAGGCAGAGGAAGAGGGAAGAGACACCAACAGGCAGCTCCTTCCCAGGAACAGAAGCCCTCCCCGGCTCCTGCAAAAACCTCAGCATGACGCTGGGGCCTCTCAAGCGGACTCGGGGACAGTGGGGGGCCGTCTCAAAAATTACAGCGCGCAGTGGGCTCACTCGCAGGTAGACCCCTGGATCCTGCAGATAATATCTCAGGGGTACAGGTTGGAATTAGAGACGGATCCTCCTCATCGTTTCCTGAAGTCTGCCTTACCAACCGTCTCTTCCGAAAGGGAGAGGGTGTTGGAAGCCATTCACAAGCTGTACGCTCAGCAGGTGATAGTCAAAGTACCCCTATTACAACAAGGAAAGGGGTATTATTCCACTCTATTTGTGGTACCGAAGCCGGATGGCTCGGTAAGGCCTATTCTAAATCTGAAGTCCTTGAACCTCTACATAAAAAAGTTCAAGTTCAAGATGGAGTCACTCAGAGCAGTGATAGCGAACCTGGAAGAAGGGGACTTTATGGTATCCTTGGACATCAAGGATGCGTATCTACACGTTCCGATTTACCCCGCACACCAGGGGTACCTCAGGTTCATTGTTCAAAACTGTCACTATCAGTTTCAGACGCTGCCGTTCGGATTGTCCACGGCGCCTCGGGTCTTTACCAAGGTAATGGCCGAGATGATGATTCTTCTTCGAAGAAAAGGCGTATTAGTTATCCCATACTTGGACGATCTCCTAATAAGGGCAAGGTCCAGAGAACAGCTGGAGACAGCTTTAGCACTATCTCAAGAGGTGCTAAGACAACACGGGTGGATTCTGAATATTCCAAAATCCCATTTAATCCCGACAACTCGTCTGCTGTTCCTAGGAATGATTCTGGACACGGTTCAGAAAAAGGTTTTCCTTCCAGAGGAAAAAGCCAAGGAGTTATCCGATCTGGTCAGGAACCTCCTAAAACCAGGAAAAGTGTCAGTACATCAATGCACAAGAGTCCTGGGAAAAATGGTGGCTTCTTACGAAGCAATTCCATTCGGCAGATTCCATGCAAGAATATTCCAAAGGGATCTGTTGGACAAATGGTCAGGGTCGCATCTGCAGATGCACCTGCGAATAACCCTGTCACCAAAGACAAGGGTGTCACTTCTGTGGTGGTTGCAGAAGGCTCACCTATTAGAAGGCCGCAGATTCGGCATTCAGGATTGGATCCTGGTGACCACGGACGCCAGCCTGAGAGGCTGGGGAGCAGTCACACAAGGAAGAAACTTCCAGGGAGTATGGACGAGTCTGGAAAAGTCTCTTCACATAAACATTCTGGAACTAAGAGCAATCTACAATGCTCTAAGCCAGGCGGAACTTCTCCTGCAAGGAAAGCCGGTGTTGATTCAGTCGGACAACATCACGGCGGTCGCCCATGTAAACAGGCAGGGCGGCACAAGAAGCAGGAGTGCAATGGCAGAAACTGCCAAGATTCTTCGCTGGGCGGAGAATCACGTGATAGCACTGTCAGCAGTGTTCATCCCGGGCGTGGACAACTGGGAAGCAGACTTCCTCAGCAGACACGATCTTCATCCGGGAGAGTGGGGTCTACATCCAGAAGTCTTCAACATGTTAATAGACCGTTGGGAAAGACCAATTGTAGACATGATGGCGTCTCGCCTCAACAAGAAACTGGACAAATATTGCGCCAGGTCAAGAGATCCACAGGCAATAGCTGTGGACGCACTGGTAACTCCTTGGGTGTACCAGTCAGTGTATGTGTTTCCTCCTCTGCCGCTCATACCAAAGGTATTGAAGATCATACGGCAAAGAAGAGTAAGAACAATACTAGTGGTTCCGGATTGGCCGAGAAGGACTTGGTATCCGGAACTTCAAGAGATGCTCACGGACGAACCGTGGCCTCTACCTCTGAGAAGGGACCTGCTACAGCAGGGTCCCTGTCTTTTTCAAGACTTACCGCGGCTGCGTTTGACGGCATGGCGGTTGAACGCCAGATCCTAAAAGGGAAAGGCATTCCAGAAGAAGTCATTCCTACCTTGATTAAGGCACGGAAGGAAGTCACCGTGAAACATTATCACCGCATTTGGCGAAAATATGTAGCGTGGTGCGAGGATCGGAGGGTTCCGACGGAGGAATTCCAACTGGGTCGTTTCCTACATTTCCTGCAATCAGGGTTATCTATGGGTCTCAAATTGGGATCCATTAAGGTTCAAATTTCGGCCCTGTCAATATTCTTCCAAAAAGAATTGGCCTCTGTCCCTGAGGTCCAGACTTTTGTCAAGGGAGTACTGCATATACAGCCTCCTGTGGTGCCTCCGGTGGCACCGTGGGATCTAAATGTAGTTTTAGATTTCCTCAAATCCCATTGGTTTGAACCATTGAAAAAGGTGGATTTGAAATATCTCACATTGAAAGTGACTATGTTACTAGCCCTGGCCTCTGCCAGGAGAGTATCTGAATTGGCGGCTTTATCTTATAAAAGTCCTTATCTAATCTTCCATTCGGATAGGGCAGAACTGCGGACTCGTCCGCATTTTCTCCCTAAAGTGGTATCAGCATTTCATCTGAACCAACCTATTGTGGTGCCTGCGGCCACTAGCGACTTGGAGGACTCCAAGTTGTTGGACGTTGTCAGAGCCTTAAAAATATACATTGCAAGGACGGCTGGAGTCAGAAAATCTGACTCGCTGTTTATATTGTATGCACCCAACAAGTTGGGCGCACCTGCTTCTAAGCAGTCGATTGCTCGTTGGATTTGTAACACAATTCAACTTGCACATTCTGTGGCAGGCCTGCCACAGCCTAAAACTGTAAAAGCCCACTCCACAAGGAAGGTGGGCTCATCTTGGGCGGCTGCCCGAGGGGTCTCGGCATTACAACTCTGCCGAGCAGCTACGTGGTCGGGGGAGAACACGTTTGTAAAATTTTACAAATTTGATACCCTGGCAAAGGAGGACCTGGAGTTCTCTCATTCGGTGCTGCAGAGTCATCCGCACTCTCCCGCCCGTTTGGGAGCTTTGGTATAATCCCCATGGTCCTTTCAGGAACCCCAGCATCCACTTAGGACGATAGAGAAAATAAGAATTTACTTACCGATAATTCTATTTCTCGGAGTCCGTAGTGGATGCTGGGCGCCCATCCCAAGTGCGGATTATCTGCAATACTTGTACATAGTTATTGTTAACTAATTCGGGTTATTGTTAAGGAGCCATCTTTAAGAGGCCCTTTCTGTTGTCATACTGTTAACTGGGTTTAGATCACAAGTTGTACGGTGTGATTGGTGTGGCTGGTATGAGTCTTACCCGGGATTCAAAATGCCTCCCTTATTGTGTATGCTCGTCCGGGCACAGTACCTAACTGGAGTCTGGAGGAGGGTCATAGGGGGAGGAGCCAGTGCACACCACCTGACCTAGTAAAGCTTTACTTTTTTGTGCCCTGTCTCCTGCGGAGCCGCTATTCCCCATGGTCCTTTCAGGAACCCCAGCATCCACTACGGACTCCGAGAAATAGAATTATCGGTAAGTAAATTCTTATTTTTTAAGTGTTTGCTAATATGTCTGTTTCAGGTGCAGGCAAAATGTCCTGTGTAATACAGGACCTGTCCATTAATGTTATTCCCATAAGAAGGTGCTTGGTGTGATTCAAAGGAACAAACAGTTACCTTACTGCTCGACCGTCCCTGTCAACATTCCTCAGGAAAAATACTCTTCTCGTTTCAGTACGAAGTCCCATAATGCGCCATAATATCCTAAGACCCGCTAGCCGGCACTGATATACCCAGTTTATAGCCACAAATCTAAGTATCATCCTTCCCTGGCTGACCTGTAAATTTTCTAAATGAGGAAACCCTTTTACATTTATCTTGCTTGCTGAATGCTATAACCTAGTTTCCAGGCACTTCTGAGCTGTTGTATTAGCTGTCTAGAATTAAGGTGTGTACGCATGGTGACATTTTTTTCTTTTCGATTCTCACTGTGCGATATTGGCTATGTTTGATTTTTACTATACTTTTATTATTATTATACTAGATAGTTAAAATTGACTTCCTTACACAGTCTATCTAGGCTTGCGATACCGACCCTGCAGGGCTGCGAATCGGGATTGCAAGGTGGTTTTCACCTTGCAATATGTACTAACTTTCCTTGCGATTTTGACTATATAGTCAAAACCACAAGTGTCACCGTGTGTACACACCTTACCGCTGCTGCTCAATGCTAGACCTGTTATGGATATGTATGGACCACATAGTAGTAGCATCTTAAGGGACTGCATTGATCATGTATGTGTCACATACTTTTTGATTTCTGCAGCATAAATAATTGTACACTAAGGGCCTGATTCACAGGTGGACTCGGATCGTTGCTCCGTTCTTTCTTTTGCTACTGCGCATGCGCAGAACATCTAGTAAATCCTTTTCTCTAACGTCCTAGTGGATGCTGGGAACTCCGTAAGGACCATGGGGAATAGCGGGCTCCGAAGGAGGCTGGGCACTCTAGAAAGATTTATGACTACCTGGTGTGCACTGGCTCCTCCCACTATGACCCTCCTCCAAGCCTCAGTTAGATTTCGTGCCCGGCCGAGGTTGGATGCACACTAGGGGCTCTCCTGAGCCCTTAGAAAGAAAGTATAGTTTAGGTTTTTTATTTTCAGTGAGACCTGCTGGCAACAGGCTCACTGCAGCGAGGGACTAAGGGGAGAAGAAGCGAACTCGCCTGCTTGCAGCCGGATTGGGCTTCTTAGGCTACTGGACACCATTAGCTCCAGAGGGACCGACCGCAGGCCCAGTCCTTTGTGTTCGGTCCCGGAGCCGCGCCGCCGTCCCCCTTACAGAGCCAGAAGCAAGAAGAGGTCCGGAAAATCGGCGGCAGAAGACATCAGTCTTCACCAAGGTAGCGCACAGCACTGCAGCTGTGCGCCATTGCTCCTCATGCACACTTCACACTCCGGTCACTGAGGGTGCAGGGCGCTTGGGGGGGGCGCCCTGAGCAGCAATAAAAACACCTTGGCTGGCAAAAATACCACAATATATAGCCCCAGAGGCTATATATGTGGTAAATACCCCTGCCAGAATCCAGAAAAAAGCGGGAGAATAGGCCGCGGAAAAGGGGCGGAGCTATCTCCCTCAGACACACTGGCGCCATTTCTCCTTCACAGATCCGCTGGAAGGAAGCTCCCTGGCTCTCCCCTGCAGTCTGCACTACAGAACAGGGTAAAAACAGAGAGGGGGGGCACTAAATTTAGGCGCTATATATATATATATATATATATATATATATATATATATATATATATATATATATATATATATATATATATATATATATATATATAATATAATATAAAAAGCAGCTATAGGGGACATAACTTAGTTAGTCCCTGCATTATATAGCGCTCTGGTGTGTGCTGGCATACTCTCACTCTGTCCCCCCAAAGGGCTTTTGTGGGTCCTGTCCTCATTCGGAGCATTCCTTGTGTGTGTGCGGTGTGTCGGTACGGCTGTGTCGACATGTTTGATGAGGATAATGATGTGGAGGCGGAGCAGATGCCTTTAGAAGGGATGTCACCCCCTGCGGGGCAGACACCTGAGTGGATGGGCTTATGGAAAGTAATGAGTGCACGTATAGACTCCTTATATAAGAAAATCGACGACATGCCAAATGTGGGACAGCCGACTTCTCAGCTTGTGCCTGCCCAGGCGTCGCATGGGTCGTCAGGGGCTCTAAAACGCCCGCTACCTCAAGCAGACCCAGATGTCGACACTGATACTGACACCAGTGTCGACGACGATGAGTCTAACCTGATGCCCATTAAGGCCATTCACTGCATGATTGAGGCAATGAAAGAGGTGTTACACATTTCTGATATAAATACAGGTACCACTAAAAAGGGTATTATGTTCGGAGAGAAAAAACTACCCGTAGTTTTTCCCCCATCAGATGAATTAAATGAAGTGTGTGAAGAAGCGTGGGCTTTCCCTGATAAAAAATTGGTAATTCCTAAGAAGGTACTAATGGCGTTCCCTTTCCCGCCAGAGGATAGGTCAGGTTGGGAAACACCCCCTAGAGTGGATAAAGCGCTCACACGTTTGTCTAAAAAGGTGGCACTACCGTCTCCGGATACGGCCGCCCTCAAGGAACCTGCTGATAGAAAGCAGGAGGCGATCCTGAAGTCTGTATATACACACACAGGCATTATACTTAGACCAGCTATTGCGTCAGCTTGATGTGCAGTGCTGCCGCTGCGTGGTCAGATAAACTGTCAGAAAATATTGACACATTAGACAGAGACACGATCCTGTTAACCATAGACCATATAAAAGACTCAGTCTTATATATGAGAGATGCACAAAGGGAAATCTGCCGACTGGCATCTAAAGTAAGTGCATTGTCCATTTCTGCTAGGAGAGGCTTATGGACTCGCCAGTGGACAGGAGATGCAGATTCAAAAAAGCACATGGAAGTGTTACCATATAAGGGTGAGGAATTATTTGGGGATGGTCTCTCGGACCTAGTTTCCACAGCAACGTCTGGGAAGTCAGCATTTTTACCCCATGTCCCCTCACAGCCTAAGAAGGCGCCGTTTTATCAGGTTCAGTCCTTTCGGACCCAGAAAAACAGGCGTGGAAAAGGCGGGTCCTTTCTGTCCAGAGGCAGAGGTAGGGGAAAAAGGCTGCAACAAACAGCAGGTTCCCAGGAGCAAAAGTCCTCCCCCGCTTCTTCTTCCAAGTCCGCCGCATGACGGTGGGGCTCCACAGGCGGAGCCAGGTACGGTGGGGGGTCGCCTCAAAAATTTCAGCGATCAGTGGGTTCGCTCACAGGTGGATCCCTGGATCCTGCAAATAGTATCTCAGGGGTACAAGCTGGAATTCGAGGCGTCCCCACCCCACCGGTTCCTAAAATCTGCCTTGCCGATTGCTCCCTCAGACAGGGAGGCGGTGCTAGCGGCAATTCACAAGCTGTATTCCCAGCAGGTGATACTCAAGGTACCCCTACTTCAACAAGGCCGGGGTTATTATTCCACACTATTTGTGGTACCGAAACCGGACGGTTCGGTGAGACCCATTCTAAATTTGAAATCCTTGAACACGTACATAAAGAAATTCAAGTTCAAGATGGAATCGCTCAGGGCGGTTATTGCAAGCCTGGACGAGGGGGATTACATGGTATCCCTGGACATCAAGGATGCTTACTTGCATGTCCCCATTTACCATCCTCACCAGGAGTACCTCAGATTTGTGGTACAGGATTGCCATTACCAATTCCAGACGCTGCCGTTTGGACTGTCCACGGCACCGAGGGTATTTACCAAGGTTATGGCAGAAATGATGATACTCCTTCGAAGAAAGGGAGTTTTAATTATCCCGTACTTGGACGATCTCCTAATAAAAGCGAGGTCCAAGGAACAGTTGTTGGTGGGAGTAGCACTATCTCAGGAGGTGCTGCACCAGCACGGCTGGATTCTGAATATCCCAAAGTCACAGCTGGTTCCGACAACACGGCTACTGTTCCTGGGTATGATTCTGGATACAGTCCTGAAGAAAGTGTTTCTCCCGGAGGAGAAAGCCAGGGAGTTGTCATCTCTAGTCAGAGACCTCCTGAAACCAAAACAGGTATCAGTGCATCGCTGCACAAGGGTCCTGGGAAAGATGGTAGCTTCTTACGAAGCAATTCCCTTCGGCAGGTTCCATGCCAGATCTTTCAGTGGGACCTGTTGGACCAGTGGTCCGGATCGCATCTTCAGATGCATCGCTTAATAACCCTGTCTCCAAGAACCAGGGTGTCTCTACTGTGGTGGCTGCAGAGTGCCCATCTTCTAGAGGGCCGCAGGTTCGGAATACAGGACTGGGTCCTGGTGACCACGGATGCCAGCCTTCGAGGCTGGGGGGCAGTCATACAGGGAAGAAACTTCCAAGGACTATGGTCGAGTCAGGAGACTTCCCTTCACATAAATATTCTGGAACTAAGGGCCATCTACAATGCCCTAAGTCGAGCAAAAGCCCTGCTCCTACACCAGCCGGTGCTGATCCAGTCAGACAACATCACGGCAGTCGCCCATGTAAATCGACAGGGCGGCACAAGAAGCAGGATGGCGATGGCAGAAGCCACCAAAATTCTCCGATGGGCGGAGAAACATGTACTAGCACTGTCAGCAGTGTTCATTCCGGGAGTGGACAACTGGGAAGCAGACTTTCTCAGCAGACACGACCTCCACCCGGGGGAGTGGGGACTTCACGCAGAAGTCTTCCAGATGCTGGTAAACCGTTGGGAAAAACCACAGGTGGACATGATGGCGTCCCGTCTCAACAAAAAGTTAAAAAGATATTGCGCCAGGTCAAGGGACCCTCAGGCGATAGCTGTGGACGCTCTAGTGACACCGTGGGTGTACCAGTCGGTTTATGTGTTCCCTCCTCTGCCTCTCATTCCAAATGTATTGAGAATAATAAGAAAGCGAGGAGTAAACACAATTCTCGTGGTTCCGGATTGGCCAAGACGAGCGTGGTACCCGGAACTTCAAGAGATGCTCTCAGAGGACCCGTGGCCTCTACCGCTCAGACAGGACCTGCTACAGCAGGGGCCCTGTCTGTTCCAAGACTTACCGCGGCTGCGTTTGACGGCATGGCGGTTGAACACCGGATCCTAAAGGAAAAGGGTATTCCGGAAGAAGTCATTCCTACGCTTATTAAGGCCAGGAAAGATGTTACGGCAAAGCATTATCACCGCATATGGCGAAAATATGTTGCATGGTGCGAGGCCAATAATGCCCCAACAGAGGAATTTCAACTAGGTCGATTTCTGCATTTCCTGCAAGCAGGAGTGGATATGGGCCTAAAACTAGGCTCCATTAAAGTACAGATCTCGGCTCTGTCGATTTTCTTTCAAAAAGAACTAGCTTCAGTACCTGAAGTTCAGACTTTTGTAAAAGGAGTGCTGCATATTCAGCCCCCGTTTGTGCCTCCAGTGGCACCTTGGGATCTCAACGTGATGTTGAGTTTCTTGAAATCACATTGGTTTGAGCCACTAAAAACCGTGGATCTGAAATATCTCACGTGGAAAGTGGTCATGTTATTAGCCTTGGCTTCAGCCAGGCGGGTGTCCGAATAGGCGGCTTTATCGTGTAAAAGCCCTTATCTGATTTTCCATATGGATAGGGCAGAGTTGAGGACTCGTCCCCAATTTCTCCCTAAGGTGGTGTCAGCGTTTCACCTGAACCAGCCTATTGTGGTGCCGGCGGCTACTAGTGAATTGGAGGACTCCAAGTTGCTAGACGTTGTCAGGGCCCTGAAAATATATGTTTCCAGGACGGCTGGAGTCAGAAAATCTGACTCGCTGTTTATCCTGTATGCACCCAACAAGCTGGGTGCTCCTGCAGTCTATTGCTCGCTGGATTTGTAGTACAATTCAGCTTGCACATTCTGTGGCAGGCATACCACAGCCAAAATCTGTAAATGCCCATTCCACAAGGAAGGTGGGCTCATCTTGGGCGGCTGCCCGAGGGGTCTCGGCTTTACAACTTTGCCGAGCAGCTACTTGGTCAGGGGCAAACACGTTTGCAAAATTCTACAAATTTGATACCCTGGCTGAGGAGGACCTGGAGTTCTCTCATTCGGTGCTACAGAGTCATCCGCACTCTCCCGCCCGTTTGGGAGCTTTGGTATAATCCCCATGGTCCTTACGGAGTTCCCAGCATCCACTAGGACGTTAGAGAAAATAAGAATTTACTCACCGGTAATTGTATTTCTCGTAGTCCGTAGTGGATGCTGGGCGCCCATCCCAAGTGCGGTTTGTCTGCAATACTTGTAAATAGTTATTGTTAACTAAAGGGTTATTGTTGAGCCATCTGTTGAGAGGCTCAGTTGTTTTCATACTGTCAAACTGGATATAGTATCACGAGTTGTACGGTGTGATTGGTGTGGCTGGTAAGAGTCTTACCCGGGATTCTAAATCCTTCCTTATTATGTCTGCTCGTCCGGGCACAGTGTCCTAACTGAGGCTTGGAGGAGGGTCATAGTGGGAGGAGCCAGTGCACACCAGGTAGTCATAAATCTTTCTAGAGTGCCCAGCCTCCTTCGGAGCCCGCTATTCCCCATGGTCCTTACGGAGTTCCCAGCATCCACTACGGACTACGAGAAATAGAATTACCGGTGAGTAAATTCTTATTTTCTCTAACGTCCTAGAGGATGCTGGGACTCCGTAAGGACCATAGGGATAGACTGGCTCCGCAGGAGACATGGGCACTTTAAGAAAGACTTTGGATCTGGGTGTGCACTGGCTCCTCCCTCTATGCCTCTCCTCCAGACCTCCGTTTGATACTGTGCCCAGAGGAGATGGGTGCATTTCAGGGAGCTCTCCTGAGTTTCCTGTAAAGAAAGTATTTTAGTTAGGTTTTTTATTTTCAGGGAGCCTGCTGGCAACAGACTCCCTGCATCGAGGGACTGAGGAGAGAGAAACAGACCCACTTCTCTGAGTTTCAGGGTTCTGTTTCTTAGGCTACTGGACACCATTAGCTCCAGAGGGATTGGTACGCAGGTCTCGCCCTCGCCGTCCGTTTCAGAGCCGCGCCGCCGTCCTCCTTGCAGAGCCGGAAGATAGAAGCCGGTGAGTATGAGAGGAAAAGACTTCAGAGGCGGCAGAAGACAGCTTGATCTTCATAGAGGTAACGCACAGCAGTGAAGCTGTGCGCCATTGCTCCCATTCGCCTAACACACATCGTTCACTGTAAGGGTGCAGGACGCAGGGGGGGGCGCCCTGGGCAGCAATATAAACCTCTCCTGTGGCAAATGTACATATATACATGTACAGCTGGGCACTGTACATGTATATAAAGGGCCCCCACCATGTTTTTAAGAATTTTGAGCGGGACAGAAGCCCGCCACCGAGGGGGCGGGGCTTCTCCCTCAGCACTCACCAGCGCCATTTTTCTCCACAGCACCGCTCAGAGGAAGCTCCCCGGACTCTCCCCTGCTTGATACCACGGGGAAATAGGGTTTTAAAGTAGAGGGGGGGGCACATAATTGGCGCATATACATACTTGAAAAGCGCTACTGGGTAAACATTCTGTGTTTTTTCCTGGGTCATATAGCGCTGGGGTGTGTGCTGGCATACTCTCTCTCTGTCTCTTCAAAGGGCCTGGTGGGTAACCTGTCTTCAGAAAAGAGCTTCCCTGTGTGTGTGTGGTGTGTCGGTACGCGTGTGTCGACATGTCTGAGGTTGAAGGCTCACCTAAGGAGGAGGGGGAGTGTATGAATGTAAGGTCTCCGTCGGCAGCGCCGACACCTGACTGGATGGATATGTGGAATGTTTTAAGTGCTAATGTTACTTTATTGCACAAAAGAATAGACAAAGCTGAAGCTAGGGTGCAGTCAGGGAGTCGACCCATGTCTGTCCCAATGTCGCCGGCACCTTCGGGGTCTCAGAAGCGCCCACTATCCCAAATAGTAGACAGAGATACCGACACGGATTCAGACTGCAGTGGCTAAATGTATTCAATATATGATTATTGCAATAAAAGATGTTTTGCATATCACAGAGGAACCCCCTGTCCCTGACACGAGGGTACACATGTATAAGGGAAAGAAACCTGAGGTCACCTTTCCCTCCTCACATGAGCTGAACGAATTATGCGAAAAAGCGTGGAAAACTCCAGACAAAAAACTGCAGATTCCCAAAAGGATTCTTATAGAGTATCCTTTCCCGCCAAAGTACAGAATATGGTGGGAATCCTCCCCTAGGGTAGACAAGGCTTTGACACGTTTATCAAAAAAGATAGCGCTCCCATCCCAAGATACGGCTACCCTCAAGGATCCTGCTGACCGCAAGCAGGAGGTTACCTTGAAGTCCATTTACACACATTCTGGTATGTTACTCAGACCGGCAATTGCGTCGGCCTGGGTTTGTAGTGCTGTAGCAGCATGGACAGATTCCTTATCAGCGGATATTGAGACCCTTGATAAGGATACCATTTTAATGACCCTAGGGCATATAAAAGATGCTGTCTTATATATGAGGGATGCTCAAAGAGACATTAGTTTACTGGGTTCCAGAATAAACGCTATGTCTATTTCTACTAGGCGAGTCTTATGGACCCGACAGTGGTCAGGTGATGCCGACTCAAAGAGGCATATGGAGTTTTTGCCTTAGAAGGGTGAGGAATTGTTTGGAGAGGGCCTCTCGGACCTCGTCTCCACAGCTACGGCAGGTAAATCGAATTTTTTGCCTTATATTCCCTCACAATCTAAGAAAGCGCCTCATTATCAAATGCAGTCCTTTCGTTCAAATAAAAGCAAAAGAGTACGTGGATCGTCCTTTCTTGCCAGAGGTAAGGGCAGAGGGAAAAAGCTGCACAACACAGCTAATTCCCAGGAACAGAAGTACTCCCCGGCCTCTGCAAAATCCACCGCATGACGCTGGGGCTCCCCTAAGGGAGTCCGCTCCAGTGGGGGCACGTCTTCGACTTTTCAGCCACATCTGGGTTCACTCACAGGTGGATCCCTGGGCAATAGAAATTGTTTCCCAGGGATACAAGCTGGAATTCGAAGAGGTGCCTCCTCGCCGGTTTTTCAAATCGGCGCTACCGACTTCTCCCCTGGAAAGGGAGATAGTGTTACATGCGATTCACAAATTGTGTCTTCAACAAGTGGTGGTCGAGGTTCCCCTGCTTCAAAGAGGGAAGGGGTACTACTCAACTCTGTTTGTGGTCCTGAAACCGGACGGTTCGGTCAGACCCATTTTGAATTTAAAATCCCTGAACTTTAACTTAAAACGGTTCAAATTCAAAATGGAATCACTCAGAGTGGTCATCGCCAGCCTGGAAGGGGGGGATTTTATGGTATCTCTGGACATAAAGGATGCATACCTGCATGTTCCCATATATCCTCCTCATCAGGCCTACCTGAGATTTGCGGTACAGGATTGTCATTACCAATTTTAGACGTTGCAGTTTGGGCTTTCCACGGCCCCAAGAATTTTCACCAAGGTAATGGCGGAAATGATGGTGCTCCTGCGCAAGCAGGGTGTCACAATTATCCCGTACTTGGACGATCTCCTCATAAAAGCGAGATCACGGGAGAAGTTGCTGAACAGCGTATCACTTTCACTGAAGGTGTTACAGCGACACGGCTGGATTCTCAATATTCCAAAGTCGCAGCTGAAGCCTACGACTCGTCTGCCCTTCTTGGGCATGATTCTGGACCCAGACCAGAAAAGGGGTTTTCTTCCGATAGAAAAAGCGCAGGAACTCATGACTGTAGTCAAGAACCTGTTGAAGCCAAAACAAGTGTCAGTACATCATTGCACTCAAGTCCTGGGAAAAATGGTGGCGACGTACGAAGCCATTCCCTTCGGCAGGTTCCATGCAAGGATTTTCCAATGGGACCTATTGGACAAATGGTCCGGGGCACATCTGCAAATGCCTCAGCGGATCACCCTGTCCCCCAGGGCCAGGGTATCTCTCCTGTGGTGGCTGCAGAGTGCTCACCTTCTAGAGGGCCGCAGGTTCAGCATTCAGGATTGGATCCGGGTGACCATGGACGCGAGCCTCCGAGGTTGGGGAGCAGTCACACGGAAGAAATTTCCAAGGCCTTTGGTCAAATCAAGAGACTTGTCTTCACATCAACATCCTGGAACTAAGGGCCATATACAACGCCCTACGTCAAGCGGAGACCTTACTTTGCGACCGACCAGTTCTGATCCAGTCAGACAACGTCACCGCAGTAGCTCATGTAAACCGCCAGGGCGGCACAAGGAGCAGAGTGGCGATGGCGGAAGCCACCAGAATTCTTCGCTGGGCGGAGAATCATGTAAGCGCACTGTCAGCAGTGTTCATTCCTTGAGTGGACAACTGGGAAGCAGACTTCCTCAGCAGACACGACCTGCATCCGGGAGAGTGGGGACTTCATCAGGAAGTCTTCGCACAGATTGCAAGTCGATGGGGACTGCCCCAAATAGACATGATGGCGTCCCGTCTCAACAAAAAGCTGCAAAGGTATTGCGCCAGGTCAAGAGATCCTCAGGTGGTAGCTGTGGACGCCCTAGTGACACCGTGGGTGTTCCAGTCGGTCTATGTATTTCCTCCTCTTCCTCTCATACCCAAGGTGTTGAAAATAATAAGAAAAAGAGGAGTGAGAACAATACTCATTGTTCCGGATTGGCCACGAAGGACCTGGTATCCGGATCTGCAGGAAATGCTCACAGAAGATCCGTGGCCTCTTCCTCTAAGACAGGACCTGTTGCAACAGGGGCCCTGTCTGTTCCAAGACTTAAGGCCCATACACACTGGTCGATATATCGGCCATTCTCTTGAATGGCCGATATATCGCGGGAGCGAGTGTGTACGGCCGATACGTCTGTGAACTCCGTCGTTCAGACGTATCGAGTCTGCCGCGCAGCACAGCCGACGGCCAATATATCTACCGATATATTGGCGCGTCGCTGTGTGTGTACGGGGCGGTCGACCGACCGCCCGTACACATGCTGCGGCGGCCGGCGGTGATTGACAGCTGAACTGGGCGGGCGTGTGTACATGCCCGCCCAGTTCATGACGTCAGTCCCCGACGGATCGGGCAGTGTGTATGCTGAACACACTGCCCGATCCGTCCATAGATATATCTGCAGATCAATTGACTACTAGTGTGTACCCACCTTTACCACGGCTGCGTTTGACGGCATGGAGGTTGAACGCCGGATCCTAGCGGAAAAGGGTATTCCGGATGAGGTCATTCCTACGCTAATAAAGGCTAGGAAGGACGTGACATCTAAACATTATCACCGAATATGGCGAAAATATGTTTATTGGTGTGAGGCCAGGAATGCTCTTACGGAAGAATTCCATCTAGGCCGTTTTCTTCACTTCCTACGAACTGGAGTGAATTTGGGCCTAAAATTAGGCTCCATTAAAGTTCAGATTTTGTCCTTATCCATTTTCTTTCAAAAGGAATTGGCCTCTCTACCTGAAGTACAGACTTTTGTGAAGGAAGTACTGCATATTCAGCCTCCTTTTTTACCTCCGGTGGCGCCTTGGGACCTTAACGTGGTGTTAAGTTTCCTTAAGTCACATTGGTTTGAACCACTTAAAACAGCGGAGTTGAAATATCTCACTTGGAAGGTGGTCATGTTGTTAGCCTTGGCTTCGGCTAGGCGAGTTTCGGAATTAGCGGCTTTATCACATAAAAGCCCCTATCTGGTTTTCCATATGGTTAGAGCGGAATTGCTGACCCGTCCTCAATTCCTACCTAAGGTGGTCTCATCCTTTCATATGAACCAACCTATTGTCGTGCCTGTGGCTACACGTGACTTGGAGGATTCAGAGTCCCTTGATGTGGTCAGGGCTTTGAAAATTTACGTGGCCAGAACGGCTAGGAACAGAAAAACAGAAGCACTGTTTGTCCTGTATGCAGCCAACAAGGTCGGCGGCCCTGCTTCAAAGCAGACTATTGCTCGCTGGATCTGTAACACGATTCAGCAGGCGCATTCTACGGCAGGATTGCCGTTGCCAAAATCGGTTAAGGCCCACTCCACTAGGAAGGTGGGCTCGTCTTGGGCGGCTGCCCGAGGGGTCTCGGCACTACAGCTGTGCCGAGCTGCTACTTGGTCGGGGTCAAACACCTTTGCAAAGTTCTACAAGTTTGATACCCTGGCTAAGGAGGACCTCCTGTTTGCTCAATCGGTGCTGCAGAGTCATCCGCACTCTCCCGCCCGTTTGGGAGCTTTGGTATAATCCCCATGGTCCTTACGGAGTCCCCAGCATCCTCTAGGACGTTAGAGAAAATAAGATTTTAAACCTACCAGTAAATTTTTTCTCGTAGTCCGTAGAGGATGCTGGGCGCCCGTCCCAAGTGCGGACTTCTTCTGCAAGACTTGTATATAGTTTTGCTTACATAAGGGTTATGTTATAGTTTTCATCGGTCTTGGACTGATGCGATGTTTTCATACTGTTAACTGGTTAGTATATCACAAGTTATACGGTGTGATTGGTGTGGCTGGCATGAATCTTGCCCTTGGATTAACAAAAATCCTTTCCTCGTACTGTCCGTCTCCTCTGGGCACAGTTTCTCTAACTGAGGTCTGGAGGAGGGGCATAGAGGGAGGAGCCAGTGCACACCCAGATCCAAAGTCTTTCTTAAAGTGCCCATGTCTCCTGCGGAGCCCGTCTATCCCCATGGTCCTTACGGAGTCCCAGCATCCTCTACGGACTACGAGAAAAAGATTTACCGGTAGGTTTAAAATCTTATTATTGCTCACACGTGGTTCAGTGTTGAGACTGGGAAGTGACCTGGGGGGAATTCAATTGTTTTCTGCCATGGCTGCCACTAGATGGGCCCCCCAACAGAGCAATTCAACTGTTCTGTGTGGGGGCGAGTGCCGCATGGGGACACATTTCTACTCGTAGCCTCCTGAGGTGACAAGCAGAAATGTGCAAGAAGTCTGTGGTTTTGGTACTCTAACCAGGACTTTAGACCTGTCTAGCCATTACATGTAGATAAAGCAGGTCTAATAGGGCATGACTTGCTCGATAATTGAAGGGTGCCTGGAACAATTGAATTGCTCCATCAGGCACCCATGAATTACTGCTGCTATTAAAACAAGTGAAACCCCCCCAATAAGAGGAGGTATAATAGGAGTATCATGGATGTATCTCATCATGTGACTGCTAACACTACCGCAGTAACAGTGGCCATATCTAAAGAAAGTTAGAAAGGAGGCTCTATACCAGGCGGGGGCCGCTTGGGAAAACGATGTTGCGACTGATGCTGGAGACGTGAGCATTGATCAGATATGCAAACTGGGCGTCGCAGGCTTGTGGATTCCATTGCACTGTGGTGCACAAGGAATATGCTGAAACCTCCATTTGCATATTTTCGCACGGCCACACATGATAAGCGTGCGCCTCTGAATAGTTGCAGGAACACGATGATAGCTCTTCTATCACTCTGTTAAAGTGAGGGCAGTGCACAAGGCTTTGTCTTTGCTTTAAACAAACATTTTTCAACGCCCATAGGTAAGAGTCCTTATAGATACATAAGGATAGTGGTGCTGTCATGCTAAGACGTGCAGCCACAACCCTGATCCTGATTTTCAGGCTTGCATGAGATCAGTGTTGTGTTTCTGTGAAGTCAAATGGTTGGCTGGTGACTGTACACAATCGTGGAACGTTTGGATACCGCTCAGCTTCTGAATTTAGCTAGAGGGTTCTTTCTGCTAAGTCATGTTGTTAATAGTTGAGTTGTTCTGTCCAATAAGATGCCTGAGGAGAGGATCATGGCAACTACATAGAAAAAAATTACACAAAACATGAACTTTTATTTACTACTATGTGGCTGCAACTTTATTAAAAACCCACTTTGTTCATATGATTCCAGATTAATGTAGGCTGTCACTTTTTTTGCTAATCTCTCCAGATCATTCCAGGCGACCGTTCTGTGTAGGGGTGAATGTGGTTTTTCAGTAGCTCACAATGGGGGTGCTTTTCATGCTAAACCAGCAGAGAGTGAGTCTCTAATGCAACGGCTTTGCTGTCATCCTCAATGTCTAGGCTTGTTTCTTAAAACGTAAACAGATACTACATTAAATGTGTAGGGGTTTTTTTTTTTTTTCCTCTTGATTTGATTTTTTATTAAATGTTATGTTGAAATCTGTTGCATAATTAATGGTAATGTTTGTTGGGTTTTTTTTGTGATTGTACATAGAAATCCTGGTTTATACCTTACCTCTGCTAAATCACTTTGGTTTAGAATGATCCTGGCTGTGTTCTATTTATATTCGCCTCTGTTTTTAGTTTTTTCATTTGGTTGGTAGTACTTGAGGACTGCAGTTGAGAACCACTGGTTTGGCCAGTAAATTCACTTACCACTTTTTAAAGCTTTTTTGTAAGTTTCTTTAACTTTTTATACTATTGTCTAACCTTTTTTTAGTCTCTGTATTGGATAAGTAGTTTGAGAGCAGTCATGTTTTCGCTTCACCATTTCTTACTGCAGATGTGTCCTCATACACCTTGCCTTAATACACCATGCACTGTGATATGCCCGCCATGAGTGAGTCAGCGTCTCTACTAACTTTGGGAGTCTTCTTTTTTTTTTGGTCCAAATATGCATCCTATGCGAGTAAGACGCACAAGCAGACTCTGCTGATTATAATGAGATGCAGCATGCCTATATTCTGTGTGCGACTGTATTTGCATACAAAATGCTATGTTACAGTGTTTTCCAGGAAAACACTGTAGCGTAGTTTTTCATATGCAGATACAGTCGCAGTTGCACACAGAATTATGGGCATGCCGCGCATATCATTATCAGCAAAGTCTGCTTGTGTGTCTTATTCGCATAGCAATGCGAATAATACACATTTACAATGAAAACATGCACAGACACCCGGCATGACTGTAGAAATTATGTAGGAGGACATACCTGTACTTGGTAGGGCTGTTAGTCCTGGATTTACTAATACCCTTTTCACACTTATATACTGTAAAAATGCCATTTTTTTGCACATGAACGCACGTCAACTCAGGACTTCTCTAGCATCCATAAGAGATATTGGGGGAAACTAGTATCATGGGGTATAGACTGGGTCCAAAGGAGCCAGTGCACTTTAAATTTCTCCAACTGGGTGTGCTGGCTCCTCCCCTCTATGCCCCCTCCCACAGGCAGTTTAGAAAAAAGTGCCCTCAAGAGAGGATGCACATCTCTGCAGCTCCAAAGAGTTTTCTTCAATTTCATTTAAAACGTTTTTCTTTTTTCGGTATGCTGTCTGAGCAACAGCATACCTGTGCCGTGGGAGTTAGTGGGGGGAAAGGTCACCGGCCTTGCGAGTTGCAAAGCCGCTTCCCCGCTGCAGGACCACCGTCCTGAGGGGCTGTTTGTTCAGTGGGACACTGTGCCTTGGCTGCCACAGCACGGCGCACACTCCTAACGCTGCCTGAAGGTGACTTCTGTGGTGAGTACAAACTGGGGACCCCGCTAGGGGGTCCCCGGTTCAAGGTGCAGCGTACCGCGGGCGCGGCGTGCGGGACCGTACCTGGGGGGTTCCGCTAGGATCCCCAGTGTGTACACTGGCACAAAAACTTAACTAAGCACTTGTGTGAGGTTTTAAGCTTATTTGGAGACTTTGCCAGTATAAATATGTACAGCTCTGGCGCCATTGGAAGGGGCGGAGCTTCCACAGAGCGGGACCAACTGGGTTTTGCCGCCTTCCTCTGCTTACAGCAGCCATCAACAGCACACACTTAGTGCTTCCTGCCTCACAGACACACTGGAAACTGGTACAGGGTGTAGCTAAGGGGAAGAGCCGCTTGTGTACACTATTCTGAGCTTACTAAGGACTGCATTTTGTTAGTGTTACTGTGATTTACAAAGCTGACAGTCTCACTGGGGCTGTTCAACCCAGGGAGTGCTGGTATTCTCCCTCTCTGTGTTTCCTCTCACATACAGTAGGGCAGGCTTGCATTATAACTGTGTGTGTGTGTGTGTGTGTGTGTGTGTTTTTGTACTTACTGTGAAATATGGGTAAGCTTTCTGTGCAGTATCTGTTACACCAGATTCTCTCCATTATTTAATGACACTGTTTCCTGTGAGCAATGCAGTCAATCTTCACAAATTAGTGGAGAGGTTGGGGGAGAATGTCCAGAGCCCCACTGGTTAGGGTCTCTTAAAACTATGATGTCAGATATGTCATCCCAGCTCACTGCTAATGTGCAAAAAACTCAGCTACTGCAACAAGCTGTTGCAGATTTAGCTGCTAGGACTGATGCACAGCCCCCCCCCCCTTCCCCCCCTCTCTCATGCAGGTCCCCAGAACCCAGAAGCATGGTTTACCTGCTCTGCTCTCTGATACAGATGATGATATACAAGGTGATGGGGATGACCTGGACCCCTCATTTTGGCTATAAGGGATGTGTTACAGCTCCCTCTAGAGGATGCTGCTTCACAGCAGTCATTTTTCTTAGTACAAAATAAGCCCAATGTCACTTTCCCTGAATCTCCATAGTTACTGTAGATGACTTATTCAAACAGGCCTGGAAATATCCAGACAAAAAATTCCTAGTGTCCAAAAAGTTTTTGCACACTTTTTCCCATTTGCTCCTCAAGGTAGAACATTTTGGGTGGAACCCCCTGGGGTGGATGTCTCAGTCTCTTGCCTGTCTAGAGGGCCCCATGCACTACAACGATTTTGCACGATTCCATCGATTTCAACCTTTCGGGACGATATATCTTATGAAAAGTGTCAAATTGCATGTGTTTTACATCTAGTCCGATGCCTGGCTACATGAGCATCGGATCGGAGCCCCTAGGTCGTTGGTGCTGCACTAATGTTATATCGGAATTGCATGGAAAAAGTGTTTTTTATGCATGTGATATATCGCATGCGATGTATCACAGGGAAGTTTGACTGGCATTCTAAGGACACTCCCAGCCCCCGTAGCCCTCTATCCAGCCCATCAGATATATCTTATGGTACAGTTGTATGCCATACGATATATCACATGTGATTTTATAGCGGCTTCATCAATCGCATGCGATATATCCTATGCAAAAATAGCACAAAAGTACAAAATCGTATGGAAACACTCCCGGGAAGGTCCCGGGGGAGTTCAAGGGAAACTGCATCCGACTTCAGCCTCAGACATATCGTTGTAGTGTATGGTTCCCTTAAGAAGGCGGTGCTGCCTGCTCCGGGCTCCTTTACTATGAAGGATCCTGGGGATAGAGACTATCCTAAAATCTATATACACTGCAGACGGCCTTTCACAAAGACTGGTCATTGTGGTTTCTGGATGACCCATGCCATTCATTCATGGGGGATATGCCCTTAGTTACCATGGTAACCCTCCTGAAGCACATTCAGGACACTACCCGTGTCCTCTGTGATTCCCTCAAAGAGATGGGGAACGTCGGCCATGGCGGTGTCTGCGCGTAGTGCCTTGTGGTTGCGTCAGTGGATTGCGGACGCAGAATCCAAACGTAATGTGGAGCCCCTTTCCTTTTCTGGGGAATTGCTTTTTGTGGTTGAGCTGGATGCATGGATTTCCAAGGTTACTGCTGGGAAATCCGTTTCTCCCCTCTGGGGCCCCGCCGGCGAGACGTTCCTACCGGGACCGTCTGTCCAGTCCTTTTGGTCTCGCACATTTCGATCGAAAGCCAGAGGTGCCTCCAATGCAACTAGAGGCACCAGTGGTAAGTTCAGAAAACTTGCAATTACCGGTTCTCAGGAACAGTCCACCAGTTCTGCTTCCACTAAAGCCTCTGCATGACTGTGCCCATCCACCCCGAGGGGATCTCGAGGTGGGAGCTTGACTGCGTCACTTCAGCTGCATCTGGGAGACCTCCTGCCAGGATGCTTGGGTCAGAGAACTCGTTTCTCAAGGCTACAAGCTGGAGTTCGACAGTACTTCTCCCCCACAACGATTGTTCAAATCAAGCTTCAGCTTTGGAGGATATGCAAGTTACGTTTCAACAAGCTATCCGAAAGTTGGTCCAGTCCCACGTCATTGTTCCAGTACCACTGCCGCAGTGCGCCAAGGGGTTTTACTCAAACCTGTTTGTGGTGCCGATGCCGGATGGTGCGGTCAGACACCATTCTGAATCTGAAATCCTTGAATCTTTATTTTAAGGTGTTCAAGTTCAAAATGGAATCCCTGCGAGCAGTGATCGCGGGCGTGACGGAACGGGAATTTATGGTCTCCTTGGATATCAAGGATGCCTATCTCCATATTCCGATTTGGCCTCATGAGGAGTACCTGTAGTTTGCCCTGCTGGACGATCACTTCCAATTCCAGGCATTGCCCTTCGGCCTGTCAACAGCCCCGAGGGTATTCACAAAGGTGATAGCGGAGATGATTCTTCAACTCCGGATCCAAGGGATCAATGAGGTCCCTTTTCTTGACAATCTTCTGATAAAGGCGAGATCCAGGGAGCTTTTGTTGCTACATATCGACTGCACCATCCGTCTTCTGTCCGACCATGGGTGGATCCTCAGCTTACAGAAGTCCCACCTGGAGCCAACTCAGAGACTCCTGTTCCTGTGGATGTTGCTGGATACTGTGGCCCAGAAGGTGTTTTTACCAGAGGACAAGGCAACAACACTTCAGGAGATGGTCCGCATGGTGCTCCGCCCTACTTGAATGTCCGTACATCTCTGCATAAGATTGTTGGGAAAGATGGTTGCCTCCTACGAGGCAATCCAGTATAGGAGGTTCCATGCCAGAACGTTTCAGTTGGATCTCCTGAGCAAGTGGTCCGGATCACATCTACAGATGCACCGGATGAGTCAGCTATCACCTCAGGCAAGGATTTCCCTCATGTGGTGGCTACAGTCCTCCAATCTCCTGGAGGACAGGAGTTTCTGAATTCAGGATTGGACCCTCCTCATGACTGATGCGAGTCTGAGAGGATGGGGAGCTGTCACCCAAGGGGCGCAGTTCCAGGGGAGGTGGTCAGCCCACGAAAGCCTCCTTCCAATCAACATTCTGGAACTAGGGGCGATCTACAATGCTCTACTTCAAGCCTCTCCTCTGCTCAAGGATCACGCGATCCAGGTACAGTTAGACAATACGGCGGTGGCATATATCCGTTGACAAGGAGGACAAAAAGCAGAGCCTGCATGCGAGAGGTGGTAAAGATACTCCTCTGGGTGGAAAGAAATACAAGAACCATGTCAGCAATCTTCATTGCGAGTTTGGACAACTGGGAGGCGGACTTCCTGGGTCGTCACGACCTCCACCCGGGGGAGTGGGGACGCCACCATTTTGTGTTCCAGCAGATCATCGACCAGTGGGGTTGCCCACAAATAGACATGATGGCTTCTTGTCTCAACAAGAAATTTCCCTGATTTTGCTCGCGGATCAGGGACCCTTAGGCGAGGGCAGTGAACGCACTGGCGTCTCCTTGGCCGTACCGGCTGGTCTACCTGTTTCCTTTGATCCCATTGCTCCCAAGAGTGCTAAAGCGAATCAGGAATCAAGGTGTCCGGGCAATTCTAATTGCCCCGGATTGGCCTCGAAGGGCGTGGTACACGGATCTTCTGGACATGTCCGTCAAAAATCCCTTGGCCTCTACCACTCAGGAGCGATCTTCTTCAACAAGGACTGTTCATCTACCCGGACTTATGGCAACTTTGTTTGACGACATGGAGGTTGAGCGGAACATCCTAGCTCACAAGGGCCTTTCCAAGAAGGTAATTGCAACCATGGTTCAGGCTAGGAAACCTGTGACGTCAAAACACTTATATCTGGAGGAGATGTCTCTTGGTGCGAGGAACGCACGCATCCGCCTGCAGAGTTCACTTGGGACGTTTCCTACGTTTTCTGCAGGCTGGTGTGGATAAGGGCTTACGTCCATTAAGGTCCAGATTTCAGCTCTCTCCATTTTCTTTCAGAAGAAATTGTCAGTGTTGCCAGAAGTTCAGACCTTCTTGGAAGGGTTACTCCACATACAACCTGCCTTGGTGCCGCCTACGGCACTTTGGGATTTGGATGTGGTGTTGACATTTCTACAGTCCTCCTGGTTTGAACCTCTGAGACGGGAGAAGACAAGTACCTCACGTGGAAGACTGATGTTACTGGCCCTGGCTTCTGCTCGACGTGTTTTAAAATGAGGGATCTTATTGTGTAAAAGTCCCTACTTGGTCTTTTACGGGGACAGAGCGGTGCTCCGTACTAGACAGCAGTTCCTGCTGAAGGTTGTCTCCGTGTTTCACCTGAATCAACCTATTGTAATTCCGTCCAGTTCTGACACTTCTGCTCCTCCGGAAGAATTGGATGCGGTGTATGCCTTGAGGATCAAAGGCAAGCGAACAGCTCTGGTCATAGACTGATTCCTTGTTCATGCTTTATGATGTGCAGAAAAAGGGTTGCCCTGCTTCAAAGCAGCCCATTGCTTGTTGGATTAGGCTCACTATCCAGCAGGCCTATGTGTCGGCAGCCTTACCTGTTCCTAAGACTCTGAAGGCCAACTCTACAAGATCAGTGGGCTCTTCCTGGGCGGCTGCCCATGGAGTCTCGGCCTTGCAACTATGCCAAGCAGCTACCTGGTCAGGGAAGAACACTTTTGTGATGTTCTACAAGTTTGATACTCCGGCCAAAGAGGATACCCAGTTTGGGCAGGCGGTGCTGCAGCAATCTCCGTACGTTTCCGCCCGTTCTGGAATCTTTGGGACGTCCCCATCGTACTAGTTTTCCCCAATATCCCTTATGGGTGATAGAGAAAATAGGATTTTAATGCCTACTGGTAAATCCTTTTCTCGTAGTCCATAAGGGATACTGGGCGCCCGCCTCAGTGCGTTGACTTTTCTGCAGGTTCTTGTTCTATAGTTACCTGTTCAGCTGTTGCTGTTTTGTTGTTGCCAGCCATTGCTGGTTGTTCTATGTTAGTGTTATGCTGGTCTGTAAATCTCACCACCTTTTGTTATCGTGTTCCTTCTCTCATAATGTTCTTTTTTCCTTTGGGCATGTTTTTACCTATAACTGCCTGTGGGAGGGGGCATAGAGGGAAGGAGCCAGCACACCCAGTTGAAGAAATTTAAAGTGCACTGACTCCTTTGGACCCCATCTATACCCCATCGTACTAGTATTCCCCAATATCCCTTATGGACTACGAGAAAAGGATTCACCGGTAGGTATTAAAATCCTATTTTTGGTATGTGTGGGCTGTTTGCCGGCTTGCTAGACCCTGCAAATTCCAGGGTCCAGGTTTAATGCAGATTGTCAGCTCAAGATCATTAATGGTCAGCCAGAGTTCTTCTGATCACCACACTGGTTGTTTTAGGTATCTTCACAAGACGTACTATGATCTGTTGCAGAGGTATGCTGCAAAAAGTTAAGCTTGGCCATATGGGGTTTATACTTTACGAAATATTGTATGTTTGTTTGGTAAAAATAGTGTGAAATAATTAGCAAGAGAAATAATGTAAACTGTTATGGTAGAATGTATTTTTCAGTGTTAAAAATATATATGTAAGTTTACACTGGTGCCACCAAGAAAATGTATTGGGTTTTATTTTCCCCCTTAATGACAAATGTCTCAATTAAATGATATTCAAAAGTGTCCATATAAAATTTCCCTTTACTATTTGCTCCAACATATATATATATTTGTTATTTTTTACCTTGTTTTCTTTTTATGTCTAGTAACTCTTTTGAGCTGTCAGCTGTCCATGTACATTTTGTTGACATATAATATGCATAATACTTCTAGATGTGCATGCGATGCTGAAATTAGAAGCTGCATGTTATGCTATCTGATACTCAACTAGGCATTGTTTGTAATATAAATGGAAATCGTTCTCCTTTCAAACCAAAGGTTATTTGACATGTAGCATTTAATGCACCTGTCACGCCCTTAAAGCAGGATGTATATAATTGCATTGCAGATCTAGTTACTGGTCTATCGAAGGGTCGTGTGCTGCCTCAACTAGAGCTTTTCATGGAATTGAATAGCAAGTGTTGAAATAGTGTCTCATGACCTTTTCTCTTTTTATTTTAATTCAAAAGACACTGAGCTACACAAGGTGGCAGCAACCTCCTTTCACTGAAAATGTATACATACTCATCTGTGAATTCTCTCCCCCTATCCCCACATGATTTATCCTGTTACTGGAATAACATCGGGGTGTAGAATTGGATCTTGATCCAAGGCACCAACAGGCTAAATGCTTTGACTGATCCCAGGATGCACTGCACCGCCCCCTCTATACAACCCCTCCTCTGTGCACAGGAGCTCAGTTTTAAAGTTGGTGCCTGCATAGCAGGTCACTAACAGGTGGGGGCTGCCAAGAGAAAATAGTAGAAATTGAAGAAAGCTTTTATTAGAAGACTGAGCCGCAGCACTTTTATGTCCAGGGGACATGCTGTGCTGCTGCTTTATCACCTCCCCTATGCGGCGCTGTATACTCCCGCGGCCTAGTTCCTGGGTTATTACAGCGGAGACGCACCTATACTTTGTCACGCCGCCGCTGCTCACCTCCAGGATTGCATGGCTGCAGGAGTAGGTAAGAGGGTCCCCCAGGTGGGACCCGCCGGGTGAAATCGCGATTTCTGCGCGGTCCATGGGAGACTGATCGCGCGGCTTGCGTGGACACTGTACTGCTCAGGGACCCCACTATATCCACCAGGGCAGTCACGGAGCGTGGGCATATATTTCACAGGCTCCATATAGTACCGGTGGTGAAGTCCAGCATTGTGGGGATAGAGTGCTGCCTGTAGCCCCTCCCCCCAGCTTCGGGCGCCATCTCCTGCAGATGCTCCCACCCTGGAGCTGCTTTCACTTTCCCCTCACTCCCTGCTGAGACCTTGCGCCATTTTTCACTGAATGGCTGCTCTCTATGGGATTGCTGGGTGATGTCTCCTCTGTATAGCCGCCTCTTCCAGCGCCGTGTTTATACAGGACACTTGAGTATTCTACCTGTCATTTTGACTCTGTTAGTTAAGAAATAAGTGTGCTGCT
Source organism: Pseudophryne corroboree (assembly GCF_028390025.1). NCBI lineage: Eukaryota > Metazoa > Chordata > Amphibia > Anura > Myobatrachidae > Pseudophryne > Pseudophryne corroboree. Next base: position 449,187,741 of record NC_086445.1, on the reverse strand, counting down.
GACCGAATAGGTGGTACGATTATTCTGTGATATACATCCAGTTCTACTGTGCATTATCTCTCTGCATATCTACTTTTATATGTAAATTGCTTGTCCAGTGCAGTATTATTGTTGTGCCATATAGCTGCTGTGTGTTTTTATCACACCTTTGCTATCACTATATTCTGAGCCCTGTTAGGATAAGTGAGTTTAATTGAAGTACCCCTTGAACTCATTCACAGTGTACACAAATGATCTGTTATCAGTTGTTTCTTAAGCAGCCTGAACCCAGCAGAGCAATTCAATTGTTTCTCCATTCAGGGGTGAATACGAATCCTGAGGCACCCATTTATTTCTGCTTTACCCCTTCTCAGGGAGCAAGCAGAAATGTGTGAAAAGGCGGGCTTTTCACACACACAACCAATAGTTTAGACAGGTTTAGCCACCTTACACGGCTCAACGTTCAAAAAGGGAATGGGGTGTCCAGTGATGAAACCTCAATTGCATTTGCTCCGTTTCGAGTGACTGATGATATGGCATGACGGTTGAATCTCTCCAAGGAGCTATGGGCAGTCAACTGAAGGAGTCGTCAGATTTTCACCCATAGACTGCAGTAGAAATGAGATGTTTTGGTAATGAGTGCTGAGAGCATTGCTGCACCGCTGACATGGACGATGAAACATGAATCCCACAGACTTGTCCTAGCTCCACATTCGTAGTGTTGTGCAGTAGGGAACCTCAGTTTCCCATGCTGGATTAAATTGCTCTAAGTGCATGGAAAACCTAAATTGGTCCTTTGATGAAATGTTGTGAAAACCATACAAAATAATAATTGTTTTCTCCAATTTATTTGAATTTATTACCCTATAATAGGGAAGACCTATTGAAGTCTCTAATTACTCCAGAATGGCACTCGTGCTTGTAGTATTGCCTGAAACTTTGCGGCAAGTACATTTTTGGCAGTGTGAGTTCCTGATGCATGGCTGTGCACATCTCTGAGAATTATTGTTTCCAATATCACACATTTTCCTGTGCACCTCTATGAGATGCAAGGGGAACATATGCGAATTTGGTGGCTGCAAAGTTCTGACTAATTATCCCGATTGATAAGTGTATATGCAACTATTTGTATAAGCCTTAATTGTGTAAAAAAAACAGCTGTGGTGTGGCTAGCAGTCAGGTAGTGTATAAAACTTTGAGAAAGTTGCTTCTTGAATGTTGAAAATATAGTGAAAATTATGGTTCCATATCATGTCTCAAAAAATAAATAAATCACACTTGATGGTAAACTGAAAAGTCAACATTTCTTGTTAAGATTTTGGGATGTAAGAGCGCCCAAGTGCGGCGGCCATGCGGGATGGAGGCTGAACGTGGATGGTTTCTTTTTTTAAAAGGGCCAATCATGTACAAGGCTAAACTATGACTTGTTCATGATTGCCCCTTTTAAAAAGAAGTCCGAGTTCGGCCAGCATTCCGCACGGCCGCCGAACTCGGGCGCTATTACATACGGCCCATTTTGTCCATGTATTGTTAAGTTGGATACACACTATATAAGTTTATCTGTCCACTGTGGCTGGTTGTAACGAAAATCTGGTAATGTCTTGTAGCAAATGACAATCAACCATTCGCTCCCAAAATCCAGAAACTGGACAAACTGTGGTTCAGATAAATAGGTTTTTAAACTGATTTAACCAATTTGTCTGAGCATTTTTGTCTGTTTTCCAGTGTTTGGGAGCAAATGGCCAATTGGACAGAGAACCTTTATTGCAGTGGTTCTCAAATTGTGTGCCTATGCACCCTGGGATGCCTCGAGACACTTGCAGCGGTGCCTTGGATTGGTGGTCCAGGACCAATTCAAATTATGATCAATGCAGTAGGCAAAACCAATGCTGGTGGCTGTCGATCATAAAATATGTGCAACGGAAGCAAATACTGTCCCTCACTACCGAAACCCGGACTTTGGACACCCGTTTAGGCGGGTGTAGTATGGTATGCCAGCGGTCGGGCTCCCGGCGACCAGCATACCGGCGCCGGGAGCCCGACCGCCGGCATACCGATAGTGTGGCGAGCGCAAATGAGCCCCTTGCGGGCTCGCTGCGCGCGCCACGCTATTTTATTCTCCCTCCAGGGGGGTCGTGGACCCCCACGAGGGAGAATAAGTGTCTGTATGCCGGCTGTCGGGATTCCGGCGCCGGTATACTGTGCGCCGGGATCCCGACAGCTGGCATACTGAAGACCACCCGTTCAGGCTTACTAGACTGTGTTAGCCGCTTTGCACGGCAAAATCTGGGCTGAAAGGCGGCTTAACTAGCAATGGGCGTCTGATCGAAGGAACAAATTAATAGCTTTGATAGACTCCCATTGCTAAAGATGCGCAGCAGGGGCCCAAAAAACTATTGAATCGGCCCCATAGTGTGTATCCAGCTTTACTCCTTAAAGTGATTTACAGCTAAATTAGCTAGGACTGTGTCCCTAATTGGAGGCATTGTATAAATAATTAGCAATGTATGTATATTTTGCTAAAAACCTGGTATTATTTGTGTTAGTCATACCTCTACAGAATCTAATTTATTGTACTGCACATTTTTCATAAAGTTGCTAAAGTTTTTTAATTTTTTTACAGAACTGAATAAAAATCCAGTAGAGGGTTTCTCAGCAGGTTTAATAGATGACAATGACCTATACCGATGGGAAGTTCTTATTATTGGCCCACCAGATACATTATAGTGAGTATAATCTTAAATATGTCACCAAGTATATTGGGATGGGTAATCTAATTTTTATTTGAATTTCTGAGTTTTGCAACCACCTTCTCCAGTGCTCCTTACAGACTGCACACATTAGACTGGGCAAGTACTTGTTACGGGCAGTTCGACCGGTAATGGAATCGCCTTTTTTACAGTGATAAACTCTGCTCATCATACAACTGCCACCATCAATGTGAACAAATCATTGTATCCCAACAGCCCACAATAAACATAATATGAAATACTACCAAATTAATTTAAGTGTGATCTTGTGTAAGTATTTCTTGATGAATCGGGCTACTTTCAAAGTCCGTAATGGACCACCATTTATGAGACGTGTGTGTGTGTGTGTGTGTGTGTGTGTGTACACAAAATTCATAAATTTAGCTTCTAGAAGTAAGTAGTTTTTCACAATGTTATTGCAAGATGGGATCGTCCAAGGGATACTGCTACATACATTTGGTAAAAGTGCAATGAGCGTAACCTGGGCACATTGTTTAATAAAGTGATGAAATTACCAAGTGGTTAATGAACATGGGTTTACTTTAATACAAATCAAAATTTTGAGGTAATATCTTAAAGCTTGAATAAATCATTTTTATTTATTTTTAACCTTTTTCGGTAAACTGAATTAATTTTACTGTTATAACAGCCGTTTGACCCAATTTAAGTACCCAAAATACTTTTTGTTATAACCAATAATAAACTTATGTAATGTTATCTGATTTAGATTAGCTTGTTTTGGGGGGTACAGGCAGATTTAACCATTTTACACTTTTCACAGCTGCCAACAATTTTCGCGGTAATCCCGTTTTTGTGGATTTGCAGTTGAATAAGCAAATTGTGGGAGCGCGCATGTCAGCAAAGAGCTATGAAAGCGGCAACTGCATTAAATGTGGGGGCGCGCATATCGGCAAAGAGCTATGAAAGCGGCAACTGCATTAAATGACCGCATTTTCACGGGTACTTGAATTCGGCCCTATATTCTGTGGTACATACTGCTGTTCTACTATCATGCTGGTATTTGTTTCTGTAGGTGTTTCTCCAATGTCCTTTCAAACTAAAGACTTTCTGTACCAACAGAATTGTAGAAAATCTTCCAGCACAAAATATTGTAGTGTTAATCTTATCAAATCACATTAGTTTGGGTTTTATTTCATTTAATTATGCAGACCTAAAAATTCCTATAGCAATGTTAGCAATTAATTTCTAGCCATGCACTTTTTAAACTGGTTTAAAATTGTCGTGTCCCTTACATATTGAACTGCCCAGAATTTCCTACTTGTATTTTAATGTAAACTTTTAGGTGGGCTACACATAGTCTTACAATAATATCCCTTTAAATTGGGCACTCATGAATTACACAGGTTCTGTGGCTGGCTGACTTCAAACCTGCATTTCAGTTTTAATCGGCCACATAACCTGTGCAATTTATGAGTGTCCCAGTTTAAAGGTATAGCATGGTACCTAGCTATACAGTATTTTACATGTACCCCCTGGCTACCTTGAAACACTTGCCACACAGCTGCCACTATCTTGCAATGTTCCAGGTAGTAAAGATTGTTTCATAATATGTAGTTAGTGACCTACATATATATCAATGCAATTCATTTCATTGTGTCATATCAGTGATCATAACTACAGACTACAATGGTCTTTGTTTCAAATCTTGTAACGTTGGAACCTTGGATGGGGCAGGATTGAGTAATCATAACTGGAAATTTATACACTTTTTCTAGGTGTTTCACTGACATTTAGATTTCTTACTACTTTGTGCAGCCTATTAAACTTTGTTCTGTGGCCCTCATTCCGAGTTCGCTCGCAAGCTGCTTTTAGCAGCTTTGCACACGCTAAGCCGCCGCCTACTGGGAGTGAATCTTAGCTTATCAAAATTGCGAACGAAAGATTAGCAAAATTGCGAATAGACACTTCTTAGCAGTTTCTGAGTAGCTCCACACTTACTCGGCATCTGCGATCAGTTCAGTCAGTTTCGTTCCTGGTTTGACGTCACAAACACACCCAGCGTTCGCCCAGACACTCCTCCGTTTCTCCAGCCACTCCCGCGTTTTTCCCAGAAACGGTAGCGTTTTTTCGCACACACCCATAAAACGGCCAGTTTCCGCCCAGAAACACCCACTTCCTGTCAATCACATTACGATCACCAGAACGAAGAAAAAACCTTGTAATGCCGTGAGTAAAATACCTAACTGCATAGCAAATTTACTTGGCGCAGTCGCACTGCGGACATTGCGCATGCGCATTAGCGACTAATCGCTCTGTTGCGAGAAAAAAATAACGAGCGAACAACTCGGAATGACCCCCAGTGTGAGAATTTTTCGACAGGGTTTTCTTTTATCTGTCTAGTTAAAATTTTATTTTACGCAAATTAAGGTAAATTACAGGGTTTTTTTCTTCATTGAAGCATGAATACACAATTTATTAAAAGCAAGTTTGACACACATTACATTAGTAATATATAGAGTACAATAAACGTAAGTGTTGCACATAGACAAATAGTAGAAAAGATGCAATATCCACATATGTGTAAACCTATAAGATACCTAGACTCAGACATGCATATCTCAGCCACCCGGAGCGGGAGCAGTATCAATAGCAATCTCCGGGTGTTGGGAGTATATATTTGTGTTTCATACCACAATGTACCTAGCAAACGTTTCCACAGTTCCCTAAGTAGTGGGATAAAGTGTCAGTGTAGCTCTTTCGTGTCAAAAGACCCCCTCCCCCTCCTCGGCATACATTAATTGCACACATCATTGACCCCTCCCCAGCACATATCAACTACACACACACCCTGCACACATTAATGACCCCCCTCCTCAGCATACATTAATGACCCACCCAGCATACATTAATTACACACTCCCTGCACACATTAATGACCCCTCCTCCACAGCACACATTAACTACACCCCCCCTCACCCCACACCCCAGTACACATTAAAATGACACTCCCCCCAGCACACGTTTAAGTTAAAACGTTCAGTACATGCTGCTGCCGGTGCTGCTGCTGCCTGACAGTGTGACAGGCGCAGGCTGCAGCAGACGTCCCTGCCAGTAACACTGCCCATCAGTAAGGTAGCAGAGCAGGAGGAGCGCCTGTCTAGACAAGCGTCTCCCTGCATTGCAGACCTTGCTGAGCGGGTAGTGCCGGTCCTGGTGGGGGTAAAGATATGTTCTGTGAAATATGTTAAGGAAGATTTCAACAGGAATCATTTTAATTGAATTAACTAAGGTCGTAACAAAGTCTGTATAGTTAGGAACAGGAGTTGGTCTCCCCATTGTGCAAGCCCGCCTGTTATCATGTCATAGTTTAGTGGGGTGATTTAAAAGGAGTAATGAATAGATATGACTTTATAAGAAGGTGGTCTCTTTGAGCAGTAGGCTGTCCAGAGGATTATCCCAGTCATCCAGTGACCATACTCTAGAAGGAGTCGCAGCAAAGTGTTGAGCTTGGAGATAAGCTAGGGAAAAGGTCTAGGAACTAGGTATTTGGTGGCAGTTTGTGAAAAGAGCAATGGTTTCCTAGTCTAGGGGTCAGTAAGTTGTCGGATAGAGATAAGGCTTGTTTCAAACCACATGGTAAAGGGAGTTCTTTCCTCTCCATGTTGGAAAGCATGGTTGTGTCTGGAAGAAAATAATATATAAATAAGTTTCACGAGCATTTGTGACGAAGGAGCAGACATTAATAATGGGTTAGATTGGACCAATAAATGTAAGTGAAGGACAGCAGTCAAATTGGCTCCATCTAGAAATGTACATTCTAAAGGTATATTTGCTTACATATCATTGTTATGTAGCCAATCTCTCAAATAACGGGGATGAGCAGCATGACTATACGCAGTAATGTTAAGCATATTGATAGCCCCATTTGTTCTAATTTGTTGGAGTCTCACGAGTCCTATTCGAGCTCTTACCATTCCAAATAAAGGTGCGAATCAACCTTTCAAACTCAAGTCTCACTCTTAGTCAATAGAATGGGGAAGGACTGGAGGGATGATCTGGGTAATAGAACCATTTTTACTATATTGGCCTGTCCTAAGTAAAACAGGTTAAGCTTGTGCCATTTCTCTGTTTCCCCACTTGTTGTGTTTTATGCTTCTTTACCCTGTTACTGTGTAATGCTTTTATGCCCCTTCTCCCCCTGCAAACGCTTAAATATAACTGTACAAGTCCAATCCAAACTCCTTAATTGAGAATTGGGGGAAAACTATGGCTTCTATCCTCAATGTATATTTTCGATTGTTTATTTGAAACAATTTTTTTGTGCTTTTTATTTTTGTTTCTCTAGTGAGGGTGGTGTCTTCAAGGCTCATCTTACTTTTCCAAGAGATTATCCCCTGAGGCCGCCGAAAATGAAGTTTATAACAGAAATCTGGCACCCAAATGGTGGGTTGTCAATCACTTTTTCTCTTCACAAATATTCTATTTCAATACAAGTGTCTCTTACCCCAATGATCAGGAAAATTTTCAGTTTTTTTTTTTTTAATGTTCTAGTTTAACATGGAATAATATATGTTAACATCTAGGAAAGTATTTATATTGAGTCTGGGAATTTATTAGGTTAGTGCTGTCTTTCAAGTGGTCATAATCTGTTTGTTGCCTTGGGCTGGCAGTTTTGGAGGTAAATAAATATGGTTAGGATTGTAGTGATGCAGTGGGCCAGAGAAACTCACAATAGTATATTACAGTATTAAGTTATAGGCTAAGGTGAGAGGTGTAGTGCAATAACAAAGTACATTTTATATGCCAGGTACTTAGTATATTGCCAGTCTCTGCACAATATATATGGTCTTTATTGCTACAGGGTGGGATTAGGATAGTCCAGATACTACTTTCCAGCATTGAAAGATTTGAGGTGGTGTTCAAATTAATTTCATTCTATAAACTTTTTTTAGATAATGGGATATACACCACAGATAAGCACCTTTTTATGTCTTTATTTTATGATTTCTTTATTTTTACGTTTATTGGTTTTGATTAATATCCCATTAAAAGAAAAATGCTATACCATGTGATTCCCTCTTGTTTTCACATGAGCCTTCTAAGCACCTACCTTTCTACACTTGAGGATGAAAAGGATTTATAGAGAAAAACAGCAGATAATCATTACAGACCATATATCTGGTTCTGGGATTGGCATGTACTAAGTACCTGGCACTTTGTTGTTTCACTTTACCCTGACCACACCATTCAATACTGCAATACACTATTGTGATTTTTCTTCTGTCCAGTGCATCGCTACATTCCTATCTATATCGGGCGTTAGGGCTGAAGGATACATCCCCAATAAATTAGAAAATGTATGGCTCCTAAATTACAGTAAGAGATCCCAGGAGTTTACAGATTAGCTTATTTATGAGTCTTATCGGTCCGCATTTATTTTGCACCTTTGTTGATTTCAAATATATCCTTCATTACATCTACCGCATTAAGAGCGTGTCCTAATTTCATCTTTTTCATTATCTTCACTGATCCATCCAGTTGACACAATATGAGGACACCAGCCCCAAGAAACAGAGCAGGGAAGTTTAGGAAAGACTCACTGGATATTGATTATTTCACCTAATTGGGTTTTATATTTCCTGTATGCTACAGGTCTTGTTTCTGTTATCTTAAGGTGCCTGTGCCCCAAACCCCTCCAGCACAGCAATGTACAGATATATTTATGCTATATATTTATACTCTTTAATGTGTAGTAACGGGAGCTATATATCCTATAGTTGTTGCTAAATGTATCTAGATTATTTTGTTTCTTGCATAATTCAAATATCCGCACAGCCGTTATGTTCTCATTCATATTTGTTATAGTTTTTTTGAGATCTAGACTAAGATTTAATCACTGAGAAACAGTTGTACTTTTGATTTAATGCATTCACATAGGAACGATCCATGAGAATCATGGGCGTATCTATAATGGGTGCAGGGTACACCCAGTCAAAATACTTACCTCTCTGTTGCCACCACAGGTATCACATTGGACATAGTTCAAGCGCCATGTTTCCAGAGATTCCCGCTGCAGATATTGCTGGAAACCGGCAATTGCCAGGGTCTACTCCAAAAAAAAAATGGTGATAGAGAGCGGAGGGGGAATAGGGTAAATAGAGGCTGCACACTCCCCTCTCTTGATCTGTCCCTGATGAGTAGTGCAGTGTAGGAGGAGAGACTGCACAAGTAAATGCTGTTACCATTGTTGTAAATGGCCTGCCCTGAAGATCTGTGGGTTTGCAGACTCATTAGTAAGAGCCTGGCTCCACTTAAGGGGGGTATAGACGGGAGAGATGTGTGCTGAGCGAACCGCTCAGCACACATCTCTCCCGCCGCTCAACACAGCGCGATGTGTGCTGAGCGATGCGGGGGGAGGACGGGGGCCGCTCATTTCACCCAGCGGGTGGAATGAGCGACTTGCTAGACTGGCCTGCATGCAGGCTCAATCTAGCAGCGGCGATAGCGATGTGCGGGGCCGCGCAACGCTATCGCTGTGGGGGCTACACACGAGTGATCTGTGCTTAAAATCTAAGCAATCTAGTCAGATTGCTTAGATTTTAAGCATGGATCTCTCCGTGAGTACCCCCCTTTACAGATAAAAGCTGTGCTCTTTATGTTCCAATGATGCTTATCTGAATATGAATTGAAGGGGCATGCTGCTAGCTTGCGTTGTTCCCTGCCAAGCTATGCATCTCTCATTACACTTTACCATGAATTGTCTTGCACCAAATGCTTTACAGACACCAAGGGATTTATCCAGTCATATACAGCTTGATGTGCGTATAACAACTACAATTTATGTATTTATCTTAAAACAAATTGTTAAATTTCATGTCTTTGTTTATTTTTTCCAAACCAAATTTCACTTTAATCTTTTCAGTTGATAAGAATGGTGATGTGTGTATATCCATTCTCCACGAGCCTGGTGAGGATAAATATGGCTATGAGAAACCAGAAGAGCGCTGGCTTCCTATCCATACGGTGGAAACCATTATGATCAGTGTAATTTCTATGCTAGCAGACCCCAATGGAGACTCGCCAGCCAATGTGGATGCAGCAGTACGTTCACCTCTTGTGCTTCTTTATGATTGCTAAAACCTTTTCTGAGATCATGTCTAGCGATTGATAACAGATAAAAAAAAAAAAGTCCCCTTTCTTTTTACGTGTGCATTGCATATTATGTAATGATGCGTTTGTTATTTAAAACTTTGACGTAAGTGGTTGTGTATTTCCCATGCAGTATGTGTGGAATTGGTCAAATGTACCACCCAATGTATATCCGGTGGTGGTAGCCCCATTGGATGTGTGAGGGGTCCTACATTACACAAACACTAATAAAAGTGGATACATCAGGTGTTTTATTTTTTTTCTTCTAAGTGGTTCTTCAAGAATAATTCCACTCAAACAATTTTTACTGCCATCCAGCAGTCAAATTTTTGTGGCCCTTACTGAGAAGAACACATTTAGGTAGAGGGCATATATATGGTTGCTTTTGGGTTTTTTTTTTTTTGTTTTTGCTTTTACCTCTATGGGATGGACAATTCATAGTATTGGTGTGGCTGGTTGGAAACTTGCAGCTACCTCTATGGGATGGACAATTCATAGTATTTTTGTGTGGCTGGTTGGAAACTTGCAGTTAATTGAATCCCATTAGTGCCTGTAATGCAGCTAGCAAAGGACAACTATAAATTACAGAAAAGGTGTTTTGGTGGAATTAAACTTGTAAAACTTGAATGTTGAAAAATCTAACATTAAAGACTCTACAATGCCTCACTCTTACACTACGATAGGTTCAGCTGTTAGTGTCCGGTTTCTAGCTTGGTTATACTTCACCTTCAGGATACATGTTATGCATATGTGACCTGCATGTGACTTGAAAAACTTTTTTGAAAGCTCCAGCTACAAGTTTTGGACTTTAACTTCAAAATGTAGTTTACATTATTTGTGCTTCCTAAAGCATGTAATACCAGTGATGGATAGGTGATGTCATGAAATATGCTACAGATACATACCTCATTCCCCACTGCAATAGAAGTGGATGGGTCTTGATGCATCTGTAGAAATTAGAGGTTGGCCACTAGCAATTGATGTCACCAAAAGTGTCTGGGCATGCAACCAATGTGATTAAAGCAATGTTGTGTTTAGCATTATCAATTAATGTTCCTTGCACCTGAGAATCATTTTCTGCACTTTCATAGAACTAAATTCACAATGTTTGACAGTGTTTGCTTTGGAATAACTGAAATGCAATGGACTTGATTATTTTCACTCCCTTGGTTTTATAGAAAGAGTGGAGAGAAGACCGGAATGGTGAATTTAAAAGGAAAGTTGCCCGCTGTGTAAGGAAAAGCCAAGAAACTGCGTTTGAGTGACATTTAAGCAGCAGCTAGTAGCTTCACAATTTCAGGGTAATTGTTTTTCTTCTACCCTGTCTTGCTTTATATTTTGTTTATGCTTATTACAATGTAAAAAGTACTTCCAAACGTTACACTAGCAAATACCATATATTTAATAGCTACTGTAATACAATAACTGTCCATACACCGATTTATATATCAAATGAATTTGTGCTATAAAGTTGGTTAATTAATTTACTACACACTTGTGAGACCAATTTGGAAATATCTCAGCCAGGCCTGGCCAACCTGTGGCTTTCCAGCTGTTGTGAAACTACATATCCCAGCATGCCCTGCCACAGTGTTAGCATTCCTAATAGCAAAACTGTGGAAGGCTTTGCTGGGACTTGTAGGCCTGATCTATAGTGCCCTATACACTGGGTGACAGCAGCAATTTTGACTATAGGTCTAATTCAGAGTTGATCGCAGCAGCAAATTTGTTAGCAGTTGGGCAAAACCATGTGCACTTCAGGTGTGGCAGATATAACATTTGCGCAGAGAGTTAGATTTGGGTGGGTTATTTTATTTCTGTGCAGGGTAAATACTGTCTGATTTATTTTTACACTTCAATTTCAGTTTCAGTTTGAACACACCCCACCCTAATCTAAAACTCTCTCTGCAAATGTTATATCTGCCACACCTACAGTGCACATGGTTTTGGCCAACTGCTAACAAATTTGCTGCTGCGATCAACTCTGAATTACCCCCTATGAACGATCTGAATGATGATCGTTATCGCTAAAATTGTTTTGCATTGCAAAACGACGGGAAACCAATGATGAACGACCATGGAGACACGCATCGGCCATCGTTGGTGCCTACACACTAAACGATATGAACGATATATCGCTCATTTCTGAGTGATATCGGTCATATCGCCCGTCATCATCACCCACTGTGTTAGGGCGCTTAAGACCGTAAGGCACAATTAGATTGGTGAATGCACATTTTTTAGATTCCAATTGTTGTACCTTTTTGGGGTTTTTAGAAGTCCTGACTTGATTGGTCTGTTGCAACGTCTGTTAGCATCCAGTTGGTTGTCCGTCTGGTTTAAAATGCATAAGTTACTCATGAAAGTTCTTACCACTTCAAATAGCATATTTGTTATATGTTGGGATCCTGAGACTTAATCACTAATATTGAAAAGTCTAGCATCTTAATCACATTGCCTGCAGTGAATGACTTCAGTCTTTATAGTCTATGTATTCTCCAGGTCTTTAGCTTAGCCGTCTTTTTTTTTTTATAACTTCAGGATTTCAAACTTAGAATCCCTGGCACTGTGATTTTTATATCTGCTTTTTTATTTCCTCTCAGCCTTATTAAGCATGGTCCTTATAAGATTGGGAGTGTGGCCTACTGGCACGTTATCTGTGACCTCATTAGGGGGTAGCGTATAGTTGTTGGTATGGCAAGGTCCAGTGTAGACGTAAGTATGCCCAACCAATAATAAAGTATGCCCAAGCAATAATAAAGTATGCCCAAGCAATAATTCTGGACTGAGCCATAACCTAAAACGATCTAATATATACGTTCACCTTAGCTGGAAATAATGAAGACTATGAAAGTTTTATGCAGCATCTTCAACATTAATATTGTGAATTGCTATTTACTATTGCCCCATATTCTCTTGTCTAATTTATTTTGTATTTCCCCACCTGTAGGTCTCCACATGAGAAACAAGGCACTGTTTTTCCTGCACTCTACCCACCTTTTGCTGGACTTTTTGTTGTAATAAGTTGGTGAACACTGGCTGACACTGGGGTTGCAATAAGACATGCCAGTTATTAATGCTAAGAGCCTAACAAGTGCCAACTCAAAGGTGATTTACGCATTTCAAAATCTAAAGAACTGCTTTAAACTTCAGGAAGAATTGTACAGACTTGTACATAGCACAACATGATCTGGATAATATATTTACTGTTCATGTACATCCATAAATACACATTGTACCAAATAATGCTTTCCCGTTGTAAGGATATGAATTATGTAGTTCTGAGAATATGAATAGAGCAGAAATATGAAGGAAAAGAGGATTTGTACTCGGGTTTGCCAGGCCTCTATTCACCGTGATCTCTCCAGAGGGGGATGTTGTGTATGAGTGGGGTTTTTTTTTTTCTTAACCCACCCCAGTCCCCCTCTTAATTTGTAAAAGGCAGCAAGAACTATACTGTGTCAGCTTTCAAGTAATGTAGGTTCCCCGACCTGGCAAGTGCTCAGTGAAGTCTCTCAAACATGGATCTTCCGTCTGCTCTTACAATCGAAACTGTTTTCTCTATGCAGAAAAAGCCATTTTGTGACGTTTATGGACAATACTTTCAGGATTGATTTTAACTCTGCCCTGCAGCAGGATTTTAGCAGTGTTTGTGTGTGTTTTTTTTTTTCTTTTCCTTTATTCTTTCTTATTTTGCCCTTTAAATATTTCTATCTTGTGTGTGGGATATTCATCTAATAAATCTATAAACCTATTCCCTAGAAATCCAGGATTCTAACCCTAGCAGTCTTGTACGTTCATGGGTCACTGCAGGAATTTGGTTACCTTTTTAAAAGTGATCACCCACATATAACCCCTAAGGGGCGTAAACTCCGGTAATTAAACTCCTGAAGTGCCTTATCACATCACAAAAATAGCTTCCAAAAATGGGCGACATTTTTTCTCTTTGGGTCCTGTGCAAAACCCTATTCCTACAGAATTGATCTAAACATGTGCTGCTCATCTGCTCTGTAACAAGAGCCAGTTACATCTGAGAGCCTCTAAAACCCTGCTGCTTCTAATGATTCAACCAGTGACTGCATTTCCTGTGCAATCCTTTTCCTTAGTTGTCTGGTATTGAACTTTCAAGAAGGAAAGCATGCATAGGTGTAGGTTTATCAAAGTATCTTCAGGGCTTGTCACAATGTTGTATTTTCTGTCAGGTTTATTTTTTTCTTTTCCATTTCCTTTTTCTCATCCTAAATGTTTGTCTCTTCTCTATATTACAGTCAACTTTCAGTCTTCTGTTTCCTAATTTTTATTTTATTTTTAACTTTCTTCAGTAGTTTTTCCTCAACCAGTGTACAAAGAAAATAAATTGCGATGTATATTTTCATGTAATTTGATTTTGGAATTCTGTCACCTGTAGTGCGTTCTTCCAAAATATAATTTTTTTTTTCCAATATGTCTATATAGATATATTTTTGTATGAATGTACCTTCCAACTCTCGGTGACAACTTAGGGTTTTATATGGAGATTTGGTATACACTGTAGTGAAAGAGGATACTTGTTTTACCTTTCTCCATTAACAAAAAACAATACTTAGAGGTCAATTTATCACAATCCGCATCTGAGGATGTGATTCACAAGCAATTATTGAATACATCGCATGGATAATAATAATCGGATACAGGGATAATGGACAAATACAGAGATAGTATGAATAATAATCGCATACAAGGACAAAGCTTGCGAGAAAGCTTTGACCCTGCAATGCCAATCTGCAGACATATTGGGGTATTTTTTTGTGAAAGTCTACAGTCAGCAGGTCTCCTCCCCCGTCCGCCGCTGCTCATACTCGCCAGACCAGGAATCATTTCTCTGGGAGGGCTGCTGGTCTTCTGATCCATTCCCTGCTGTGTCCCCTGGTGCTGTAAAGTAAGCTGCCATTTCACAGCACAACTTTACTGCATCGGGGGTCACACAGCAGTGCAGGCGGACCTGATGACCAGCAGCCCTCACCGGAGCACTGATCTCTGGGTGTAAGTAAGTATGATTTATTTTCTATAATCCTTTTTTTTTTTTTTTTTTCAGTGGTCAGCTTTTGTGTCCATCGGACGCACACTGCTGATCACACTGGCCGGGTCCATGACCGCTGGCAAAGAAAGTTTAGCAGTAAGCAGGATTCACAGTGAGACCTCTGATAACGCTATCTGAATATAGCCTTCTCACAGAGCTCACTACGGTGATTTTGTTTACATTTTTTGTTTCTCTTATTTTAGTAATTTCGGCCTGATCACATTTCCCATCATGTGGTATATTCAATTAGGGTCGGATCTATTCCGACATGCATTTGTTGGAATGGATCCGACAACCCCTATTCAATCCCATCTCAATTCGACTTTAAAAACAGTCGAACTGAGATGAGACCTGTGAGGGGGGAGACCAGCGGGGACAGCCGCGGGCAGATGGAGGAGAGCAGTGCTGCAGAAGGATGTCTCATAGCCGCCAGACCTCACGGCAGTGTCCACCCGGCTCCAGCAAGCGTGACCTCACTTGCTGGAGCTGGGTGGACGCTGCCGTGAGTGGCGCAGCTGTGACACATCCTCCTGCAGTGCTGTAGCGCTGCTCTCCTCTGTATGCCTTGCGGCTCTCAAACCCCCCCCCCCCCCCTCTCTTCCTCTAAGGTCCCTCATCTCAGTCCAACATTTTTTTATGCCGGACTGAGATGGTCGGAAACGGGGCCAAATCCTTTCGAATTTGGCCCAGTTTCCCTCAAAAGTACGTGAATTGGCAGCTATACCGCAGATTCATGTACTATTCGACAAGTCGAATTCCTCAAATCGTCGAATAAAAGCAGCTGGGATCGAATAGGTCGAATCACAATTTGACCTTAAAAAGTCGAAAACTGCCGTC
The DNA here is from genome assembly GCF_028390025.1 of Pseudophryne corroboree. Lineage (NCBI taxonomy): Eukaryota > Metazoa > Chordata > Amphibia > Anura > Myobatrachidae > Pseudophryne > Pseudophryne corroboree. The sequence goes on along the minus strand of NC_086445.1, from coordinate 449,172,006 downwards.
TTTTCGACAGACGCCAGCTTTCGACCCTAATTGAATATACCCCATAAATGGGAAATGCGATCTGGTTCCGAAAGAAAATGAGAATTAAAGGGTTTGGAGCAGTTTTTCACAAAGAAAACTGTTCCAAAATCCCTTTAATACATTCAGCTGATACTAAAATAATGATGTTAAATCTTCTTCTCCTCATTAGTATTTGCAGAGCAGTAATACGACAACATGTAACAAATGTCAACTTGAACGGTTATGAAAAGTTTTCATAGGTCATACTTAGGGAATTGTCGAAACGTTTAGTACAGTACATTCTATATTACAATTTATGTTTTCACCTTAATATATAAGGAAGACCTCTCTATCCACTGATTCTACCCTAGGAAGTCATGTACTCCCATACTTCTAGTACATTTAAATCACATCCGTAATGGAATTACATTTCTCTGCAACTATAAAAGTTGTAGAACATTGCAATTGACTCCATAGAAATGGTTCTGGTATTGCTAGATTCTGCTGTCTAATATTACCCAAATAGCTCTCCTGTTAAAGACCTTGCCGTGCACTATGTATGACTACGCAACTGGAAACTATCCACCGCTATTATGCTGGAATCATACTGCAATATTGGGCAGCAGGCATGATCAATGCCGCAACAAAACTGCGATGACTAAGATTGAAATTATTAAGCAGGTTTTGTACAATTTAGCCACATGTTCCTCAGTACTCTTAAGGGCCCCATACACTACAACGATATGTCTGAGGCTGAAGTCGGAGACTATTTACCTTGAACTCTCCCGGGAGCTTCCCAGGAGTGGTTCCATACTATTCGGTACATTTTGCATGCGATATATCTTATGCGATCCCAGCCATGGCTGCTGGAACCGACATATCACGAGTGCAGCACTAACTATCTAGGGGAGACGATCCTACCTTTACGGGAATGCGCAGCGGATCGGAGCAGATTGGAAACGCATCCAAAATGCCCGACTTCACCTGATATATAGGCCCGAATACCCGAAATTGGATGAAACCGGGCATTATAGTTCTAGTGTATGGGGCTCTTTAGTGAAGGTCTGCAGTTTGTGTCTCGTATGCGGTTTTTATATTTTAGGGATCAGACACAACACAAGGTACATCAGGGTTTGCATATGCGGTTAATATTGGGCACTACAAAGACCAATGCGGACTCATTCTTCACCTGAGGAGAGCATTTGCCCACAATTGTTGTTATGCCATGCCAAAAGCTTGAGCTGGACATTGTCACGAACTAGAGAAAATTCATATTAGTTGTCTGTAAGGGGGAAGGTATTAGGAACAAAGGTCCCATGACTTCTAATTGATGGTGAACATGTTCTTGTCACAAAAAAATGCTACAGTCAAGGTATTCAGAGCATTGAATTTTGCTATGAGATTGCAGAAAAAAATAAGGAAATATTATACACTGCACTTTGTGAATAACATTCTATCCATCTGCTATTTCAGAAATAAAGCTGGGAAATTGATTCAATAAAATACAATGTTCTCATCAATAAGCATTAACACACAAACACGATAAATGAAAATATTTTCAAAAAATGATCCCAGCAATAGATTAGTATCTTGGACTCAAATATATAGTAATAGGTATCAGCAATGAATGGTTAGTCATTGTTATGTCGGCTGTCCATATAGTGTAACTGGCTCAATAGAAGGTTTGTAAAGTAAGAAAATGATTATTAGTAATAACAGATGTTGATGCTGTACTGTAACAAACCGTTGCTCCCACACAATTATAAGTTTAGTCCCAATTAACTTATGCCCAATGTGGTGATCTGTAATAATTTCTACTGTGATGTTAAGTTGCACAAAGTATACTGCTTTCAAGTGGATGCATACTGGCACAGACCGCTAGAGCGGTGATTCCCAAACTCTGTCCCCAAGGAGCACTAACCGTTCATGTTTTCTTTCCAGCAAGGATGAAAGAAAAGTTCTACACAGAGGTTCTAGCTGATGAGGATGTCACTGTTTTGCCGTCAACACATTTCATTCACCCTCATCAGTTCGGTTGTTGAAAATATGTTTTGAAAATAATTTTTTTCATGGCACCCCTAATTCAAAACTTTCTGATTCAGAAAAAAAAATCTTAAGTGAAGTGAATTGTGTTTAACTGTCATCTTTAGGTTGAATTATGTGGTGAGGGGTAGGATTCGCTTCTGTTTGTCCACATACAGTATATTAAGAATGGAAGCCATCAGCACTGGTTTTGTCTATTACATTGACCACAAATAATTTGAATTTTTCCTGGACCACCAACCCAGGGCCTCCCCTGCAAGTGCCACGAGGCACCACAGTTTGGGAACCACTGCTTTATACTGTTTAATTTGACATCTGCAGTACACTTAAATACTTAGTTTAGTGCTCTCTATTACTGTATATAACCAAGATCCTCAACTACCTAACTTCACTTAGTAGTTCTAAGTTAGCCATGCTGGTCTGTTTGCAGATGAAGGGTTTTAGCTTATGGATGAGTTAAAACTTACTTTTTTCTGCAAATGATTCCTCATGCATGTTCACTAAAATCAGCATGGAACCCTACACTGCTTTACTTATGTGATGCTAGCTATTTAATCTTGCCCTACTGAATAACCTACCCCTTCAAAAAAAGTAAGACTCCCTCATGTAAAGATAAGACACTGGTGTTTCTTTATCATCCACTAGGGGTCACTGGAGTACTCTTGGGATATGGACGGCTTAGCAGAAACAAAGGCACTGAATATTTAAATTTAGAACTCTCCACCCCTCCATATCCCAGAGTACCTCAGTGTACTACCTCAGTGTTTTTTCTGTGCTCACAGCACTAACAAGGCTTGTGGGAAGTTCCCACACTTGGTGGAAGATTTTATTAAATTTTTCATTTTTACTTTTACATTTTACCATTTTTTTTCACTTAGCACATCCCTTCCCAGTTTCTGGAAAAACATGGGTCCGGGATAGTGCCGCTGCACGGACAGCGCATGGCGTGTCGGTCCTCACAAAGAGCACCCTCACAGCCACAGGCAGCCCACTGTCTCCTGCAACAGCTGGACGGGGCTTACACATAGAAGCCCCGTCGCAGCCATGACCTGAAGAGCTGGACGGAGCTTACAGATAGAAGCCCCGTCGCAGCCATGACCGGAGAACACGGAGCTTAGAAGCCCGTCGCAGACCTCCCTACAAAAGGTATGCTGGGGAAACGGGGCGGTCAGCACAGGCTGCCGCCCCGCTGTGTGGGGTCCGTTGGTAATGCGCCCGTTCACTGCCGCTCATAATAGCCGCCCCAGCCGCTCCGTCCAGCGCTCCGTCTGCCCGCTCCGGCCGCCCGCCCCAGGCGCTCCGTCCTCCCGCCAGGCGCTCCGTCAGCGCTGTATTGAAAGTGCAGCGCCCAGAGGGGGAGACCCGCCGCAGCTCGCCTAGCGACGCCGGAAGCATCTACGCGCTCCGGCCAGCCGACCTCCGCTGCTCTGAAATGTGTCCCTCGCCTCCCTGCAATGAGCTTCCCGGCTCACCGCTGAGACAGCGCTACAGGGAGTACAGGGAAGGCGGGGTGGGGGACCTGGCTGATTACAGCGCGGCTGCAAGGGGAAAGAATAGCAGGCTGCCATATCTATAGAAATGTTAATACAAAATTAACTGCAGGCAGAGCTTATATTAACTGGATTGTGACCTGCCTGTGATTATGCACTGTATAATAGGCTATTGAGCCTATATTAACACTGAAGGCATGTATTGTAACCTGCATGTGTTTATCACTGTATACTAGACTGTGATTATCAATGTATAATAGTCTATTGAGTCTATATTAACACTGCAGCAGGTATTGTACTCTGTCCTGTGATTATCAGTGTAAGCATGGCATGGGGGCCATTTTAACCATGTTTCCTGTTTCTTCCAGTTTGTAATTCCAGAACATTCCTGCCCTACATCTCTACTCCACACGGAGGCGCAGGGGTGTTAGTGGGAATTTTGGTTCAGGTTTCACATAGGCTGCCCATGTGAACTGTATTTCGACATAAATATATATATATATATATATATATATATATATATTACACACCTTAAGTAAAGATTTTACTGGGTCGTGCAAGTGTCTGGCCTTTGGCTATTTTGTTGTCTGTGTGTATAAGGGGTAAGGCTCCAACACAGACTAAAAATAAGGTTTACTACAATGTCTGTACATAAATCTACCACAGATTCAGTTGCTTTGTAGGTTTCCACTCCGGAAGTCGGTTCATTCCCAGATCCTATGTTAAGCATTGGCAATTCAAATTGACTCTGCTCGACAGGAGCGGTAAGATCGGAGTCTCGGAAGTTACTCCGCCAGCTCTAACGGAGGAGTCTCAGCCTTTCCAAAGGTCCAACTTCCCTTTGGATACCAGGGTGTTAATTTAACTGGTCTTCTAATTTAATGCAGTCTGACAATTCTATGTCAAACCTCACAGCGATAACTACGAGTGAGAAGGGCACATTAGACCAGCAGTCAGATAGTGCGGGGTTTGGGCAACCATACATTGCTAATGACCAGTGAGTCAATGTCTCAATTTTACAGAGAATAAGGAGACTCTAACATCTAATCCGTCGTATTTAATAAACGACAGATCTTCAATGAGTTTCTTATTTAGAATATCTGACTAAGATTTAAGTCTATTTACCCGTTTCCACATCTAAATGGGAGAATCCGCCATTGGTGAATTCGTCTGTGTCAAACCTTATAAAGACCCAAGATACATTTGGGTCACTAGGCGCTCTATGTATGGAAACAATGACGATGACGTTAGACTTATCGTTAATGAGAAGCTGCAGAGTATCTCTGTAAAGCTTCTGCTGACGCCTGTTACCTCGATTCTCGCTTTTCATCGTCGCTAGTTTCAGCACGACAAGGCCAGAAGTTGCTTGGTCCTAAATTTGATATTTCAGGCCAAGGTGGGGGGGTAAAGTCTGGCCATTGCCTCCTCCGGTATCAAGACGGAAATACTCTGGTCCGGCGTTTAAAGCCTTTAGACTTCAGTCTTTTCAAGGCTGTGGTACAAAAACAGTCACGCCTTGTAACGCCAGGGCGCTAAAGTCACAACAAGCCAGTGGCTTGACGGCCTCTCAGGCCATCTCGAATTTCCAATTGTGGAAGCGCGCCTTTACACGTTACATTTGCCGGGTTTCCAGCCATCCAATCATGGATGTATCCGCTATTTAAAGGTTAAAAGACAAGACTGCCTCTGTCGGACGAAATTAGGCGTTTTGGCAGGTTGCCATTCAGTGTCTGCTGGTTTCAGCAGTTTTTATTTCCAGGCCTGGTACACCAACAAAGTCAGGGTTATTATTCCCCTCTGTTTGGGGTACCGAAGCCGGAGGGCTCCGTCGCAGTCTCAATCAGCAAGTCACTTACTACAGATTGAAAATGGATTTTCTGCGGTTAGTATTTGCATATTTGGAGCCACAAGATGGCATGATTGTGCTTGATCTTCAGGATGCGTATTTACCCATTACGGTTTGGTCACTTCATCACAGGTTCTTGCGTTTTGCAATACGCCGCAACCATTAACCGTTTCAGGTTCTACCGTTTGGCCTCTTGTCGGAGCCTCGGGTATTCACCAAAGTGATGTTTGTGATGATAGCTCATCTCAGAGCCCTGGCAGTGACAATCGTTCCATACTTATGAGCAGATCGTCTAAGAGCTCCGTCTCAACAGAGGCTCCTCTTACTTGCGCTGCTAACGTACACCACGGTTGCAGTGTCAAGTTCAAAAACAATCGCATCTAATTCCGTCTCAACGACTTCGATTCCTAGGTATGATTACAGATACGGTAAATCAAAGATTTCCCTACTACACCAAAAAGAACAGATTATACGATCTGGTACAATTAATGCTCAAGCCACGCACACTATCGGTACATTGGTGTATTCGCCTATTAGGAACAATGATGTGCTTTCGAAGCGCTTCAGTTCGGCGGGTTTCACTCGCGTTTCCCACAGGGGGGCGAGGGTGTCTCTACTCTGGGCGAGAGTCTCAGAGGTTGGGGAGTTGTAGTTTAAAATGGTCAGCGACAGGGTTTCTAAACGGATCACGACAGATTGCTGTCTATAAATATCCTGGAACTCTGTGCAATTTACAATGCACTACATGCTTCGCTCTCAGACTGTCCAAGTGCAGTCAGACAACGCAACGGTAGTTGCATACACAACAACCAGGGAGGACCGAGAAGCCGCATGGCAATGCGGGAAGTAGCTCGAATCCTCAATTGCTCAGAATACCACAAGGTGATATTGTCGACTGGGTTCATTCCTGGAGTGGACATCAGCGAGACAGATGATCTCAACCGTCGGGATTTTCATCCAGGAGACTGGGCATTAAATCGAGAGGTGTTTCACATGTGGGTCCACAGGTGGGGTTTCCCTCAGGTGGACATGATGGCATCTCGCCACAATTACAAACGCCCAGTATGTGTACAGAACGACAGATCCCAAGGGCAGTGGCGGTGGATGCTCTCACATTCGCGTGGCCGTACAGCCTCGTGTATCTGGTTCCACCGTTTTCCGCTGCTCTCTCCGTTGCTAAAACGGATCATAAGACAGTTCGTCACAGTCATACTAGTGATATCTCATGGGTCTCTGAGAGCTTGCTTCTCGAATCTCCGAGGAATACTCGCAGACGATCCTTGGCCGCTCATACTACGTCCAACCCGTTACAACAGGGGCCGTTCTTTTACCCCTATTTACCGCGGCTGCGGTTGACGGGGTGGTTGTTGAGACCGCCCTCTTAAGAAACAGAGAGGGCATTACAGTATCGGTTATACCAACCATGTTACGAGCTAGGCAGCCGGTTACGGCAGCTCATTATTACAGAATTTGGCGTGACTATATAGGTTGGTGTGAAGCTCGGAAGTTTCCGACATCATCTTTCAAGTTACCCGTATTCTGTTATTTTTACAGACTGGGTTGGATGGAGAACTGCGTTTATCTACACTGAAGGTGCAGGTATCTGTGTTGTCAATTTATTTTCAAAGACGATTGGCTCTATTGCCGTCGGTACACACCTTTCTGCAGGGTGTCCTCAGGGTGCAGCCTCCATTTATCCCACCTACAGCGCCATGCGACTTGAAGCTGGGTTCAGATTTCTAACAGTCTTCATATTTTGAACCCTTACAACAAGTGGATATTACGTTTCTCACTTGGAAAACGTTTTTTCTTCTAGCCTTAGCTTCGGCAAGGCGTTTTTCAAATTTGGGTGCCTTGTCTTCAAGCCACCGTATTTGGGTTTCCTGATGACAGAGCGGAACTTCGGACGAATTCCAATTTCTTACCAAAGCTAGTGTAATTTTTTCACATCAATCAACTAATAGTGGTTCCTGTGTTGACAGCACATTCTAGAATTCTGATTGTGGTACGCGCATTACGCGTTTATATGTCCCGAACGTCTACAGTTCGTAATACGGATACGTTGTTTGTTCACTATGATGCTGCCAAGTGGGGTTAGCCAGCTTCTCGGCAGATCTTATCCACATGGATAAAACTGACTACACGTCAGGCTTACCTTAAGGCTAAGTTACAGTCGCCTACATCAGTAATAGCTCATCCCACAGGTTCTGTGGGAACGTCATGGCCAGCTGGTCGTGGAGCTTCTACGACGCAGCTTGACCGTGCGGCTACATGGTCTTCAGTGCACACGTTTGTGCGCGTTTACAAGTTTGAAACGTTTGCGGCATCAGCATCTAGCTTTGGCCGCTTAGTGTTACAGGTGTCAAACAGCTCTCCCGCCCACGGGGGAAGCTTTGGTACGTCCCAAGAGTACTCAAGTGACCCCTAGTGGATGATAAAGAAAATAGGATTTTGGTACTTACCAGGTAAATCCTTTTCTTTGAATCCATAGGGGGCACTGGACGCCCACCCAGAGCCGTTTTACCTGGGTTGTTTTAAGCTCAGACGAGCTTATGGTAACACATTTTCACCGATTGGTTCAAATTATAAAGTTCTATCGGTTATGGTGTCAACTGTTTAGTTGTCAGTAACGTTATGTGTCAACTTTGTTGTTGTCCGTTATGTTATAGGAATTCTCCATTGTCAACCTCTCTATAGTTCATGTTCGGCTCAGTAAAAAACACTGAGGTAGTACACTGAGGTACTCTGGGATATGGAGGGGTGGAGAGTTCTAAATTTAAATATTCAGTGCCTTTGTTTCTGCTAAGCCGTCCATATCCCAAGAGTACTCCAGTGCCCCCTATGGATTCAAAGAAAAGGATTTACCTGGTAAGTACCAAAATCCTATTTTTGCTTATAGTAAGTGGAGTTTTCAAAACCACCTTGAGAACTACCAAACCCTGTTACTTTTGCAAAACTGATGCTTAAGGAATAAAGCAAAGGTCAAGATGCACAATTAAATCCCCCAGAAGTCGTCTTTACAGATCTTGTAAGGGGAGGCGGTCAATTTGTCAGCTGTCGTGATCCTACGGTCACTATTATTTGTACTTCTTACTGAACATGCCGTATAGTAATAAGTAGTAGTTTAGTTAGATATAGGGACTTACTAATGTTATTTAGAAATAGAGCCTTAGATTAAAAGTGATTATACAATGTAATGTTAGGACTTCAGTGGTCACAAGCCAAGATTGTTCTAGTGAAGTGTAGCCCAGCGGATGAGAGAGGAAAGGAGAGCCCACACGGTCAGGGAACTCCTTTTATAACCTCATGAACTGGACACGAGGACATAAGAAGGAGACCGTTGTAGCTATTAGCCTCCTGCTGAGGAGTTGGCTACCAGAGGTGAGAGAGAATGAGCATAGGGCGAGTGGCTGGAAGGGAGGAGAACCAGGGACTGAGTGAGCTGCAGCAGGCAGTGGCAGTGATCCTACCACTGGGGAGGGGAGGGGAGTTATTTCTTGAGGATGAGGGCAGACCTTGATTAATCACAGCAGGCAGCTGCTACTGTGCTGCACGGTGACTGGATAGAAACTCTTAAGGTAATGTCTGAGGGAAAGACATTGGGAAATGCTAGTGCTGCAGGAAACTACCCTTAAACCAGTTGCGCCCGGAGGGTGGAACAGAGGAAGTGGCTGGAGATGGCAGAATGCTGGCTGCTTACAGGGACATCTCTTTTAGAGTGGTACTTAACCCCTTGGCTCAGCCACACACTTCAGTACACAGCAGAGCAGCCGAAACCTCAATTAAAGCACTACTGGCATCATACTTCAGCATTCAGATGTGTCCTTATACATCTAGCCCCTGTGCTGGCTCCTCCCCTCTATACCCCTCCTACCAGACTCGGTTTAGAAAAATGTGCCCAAGGAGCCGGGTGCACTTCTCTGGATCTCCAAAGATTTTTTTCTTTACTTTTGATTTACTTCATTGGATTTAGAGGGGGGACTGAACCAACCTCCTGAAGGTTAATGGTTCGTAATCCCAGCTGACAGGACACAGAGCTCCTGAGGTATTGATCACACATTGTTAGTATGTGTGCCTACGCCAGCAGCTAGCCGCCACCCTCTAACAGATGCCGAAGACCAGGTGTGGTGAGTATTACAGCGGGGTTCCGGATAGCGGGTCCCCAGTGCAGTGTTGGCGGCAAGTCATGGGCCCGGAGCTGCGGTGCCCGCCGCGGACAAACTGGCTCTGGGCTACAAGCCCCGCAGTGCTCACCGTCTCTGAATGCTTATGTGAACTGCTACAGACATGTTTAAGGTGTTTTTCTCTGACGTCCTAGTGGATGCTGGGAACTCTGTAAGGACCATGGGGAATAGACGGGCTCCGCAGGAGACTGGGCACTCTAAAGAAAAGATTAGGTACTATCTGGTGTGCACTGGCTCCTCCCTCTATGCCCCTCCTCCAGACCTCAGTTAGAACTGTGCCCGGCCAGAGCTGGGTGCTCCTAGTGGGCTCTCCTGAGCTTACTAGTAAAGAAAGTATTTATTAGGTTTTTTTATTTTCAGTGAGCTTCTGCTGGCAACAGACTCACTGCTATGTGGGACTAAGGGGAGAGAAGCAAACCTACCTGCTTGCAGCTAGCTTGTGCTTCTTAGGCTACTGGACGCCATTAGCTCCAGAGAGTTCGAACACAGGCACCTGTCCTCGATCGTCCGTTCCCGGAGCCGCGTCGCCGTCCCCCTCGCAGAGCCAGAAGAACAGAAGCTGGAAGACGACGAAATTGGCGGCAGAAGACTCCTGTCTTCATTTAAGGTAGCGCACAGCACCGCAGCTGTGCGCTATTGCTCCCAGCACACTTACACACTCCGGTCACTGTAGGGGGGGGGGGGGGGGGGGGACCCCGCCATTTTTTTTTTACACAGAAAGCGGGACAGAAGCCCGCCACTGAGGGGGCGGGGCCTTCTTCCTCAGCACACCAGCGCCATTTTCTCTTCACAGCTCCGCTGGAAGCAGCGCCCCAGGCTCTCCCCTGCAGTATCCAGGTACAAGAAGGGTAAAAAAGAGAGGGGGGGCACATAAATTTAGGTGCAAATAAAACATATAAGGCAGCTATTGGGTAATCACTTATTATAAGTGAAAATCCCTGTGTTATATAGCGCTGTGGTGTGTGCTGGCATACTCTCTCTCTGTCTCCCCAAAGGACTTTGTGGAGTCCTGTCCTCAGTCTGAGCATTCCCTGTGTGTGTGCGGTGTGTCGGTACGGCTGTATCGACATGTTTGATGAGGGTTACGTGGAGACGGAGCAAGGGCAGATAAGTGTGGTGTCGCCCCCGTCGGGGCCGACACCTTATTGGATGGATATGTGGAAGGTCTTAAACGACAATGTAAGTTCCTTACATAAAAGGTTTGACGCTGCAGCCTTGGGACAGCCGGGGTCTCAGCCCGCGCCTGCCCAGGTGACTCAGAAACCGTCAGGGGCTCATAAACGCCCTCTTTCTCAGATGGTTGACACAGATGTCGACACGGAGTCCGACTCCAGTGTCGACGATGATGAGGCACATTTACAGTCTAAAATGACCAAGGCCATCCGATACATGATTATTGCAATGAAAGATGTATTACACATTTCTCTGACGTCCTAGTGGATGCTGGGAACTCCGTAAGGACCATGGGGAATAGACGGGCTCCGCAGGAGACTGGGCTCTCTAAAAGAAAGATTAGGTACTATCTGGTGTGCACTGGCTCCTCCCTCTATGCCCCTCCTCCAGACCTCAGTTAGATTTCTGTGCCCGGCCGAGCTGGATGCACACTAGGGGCTCTCCTGAGCTCCTAGAAAGAAAGTTTATTTTAGGTTTTTTATTTTACAGTGAGACCTGCTGGCAACAGGCTCACTGCAACGAGGGACTAAGGGGAGAAGAAGCGAACCTACCTGCTTGCAGCTAGCTTGGGCTTCTTAGGCTACTGGACACCATTAGCTCCAGAGGGATCGACCGCAGGACCCGTCCTTGGTGTTCGTTCTCGGAGCCGCGCCGCCGTCCCCCTTACAGAGCCAGAAGCATGAAGATGGTCCGGAAAATCGGCGGCAGAAGACTTCAGTCTTCACCAAGGTAGCGCACAGCACTGCAGCTGTGCGCCATTGCTCCTCATACACACTTCAGACTCCGGTCACTGAGGGTGCAGGGCGCTGGGGGGGGGCACCCTGAGCAGCAATAAAAACACCTTGGCTGGCAAAATAATCACAATATATAGCCCCAGGGGCTATATATGTGATAATTACCCCTGCCAGAATCCATAAAAAAGCGGGAGAAAAGTCTGCGAAAAAGGGGCGGAGCTATCTCCCTCGGCACACTGGCGCCATTTTCTCTTCACAGTGTAGCTGGAAGACAGCTCCCCAGGCTCTCCCCTGTAGTTTTCAGGCTCAAAGGGTTAAAAAGAGAGGGGGGGCACTAAATTTAGGCGCAATATTGTTTATACAAGCAGCTATTGGGGAAAATTCATTCAGTGATAGTGTTTATCCCTACATTATATAGCGCTCTGGTGTGTGCTGGCATACTCTCTCTCTGTCTCCCCAAAGGGCTGTGTGCGGTCCTGTCCTCAGTCAGAGCATTCCCTGTGTGTGTGCGGTGTGTCGGTACGGCTGTGTCGACATGTTTGATGAGGAGGCTTATGTGGAGGCGGAGCAGATGCCGATAAATGGGATGTCGCCCCCTGTGGGCCGACACCAGAGTGGATGGATAAGTGGAAGGTATTAACAGACAGTGTCAACTCCTTACATAAAAGGCTGGATGACGTAACAGCTATGGGACAGCCGGCTTCTCAGCCCGCGCCTGCCCAGGCGTCTCAAAGGCCATCAGGGGCTCAAAAACGCCCGCTCCCTCAGATGGCAGACACAGATGTCGACACGGAGTCTGACTCCAGTGTCGACGAGGTTGAGACATATACACAATCCACTAGGAACATCCGTTACATGATCCCGGCAATAAAAAATGTGTTACACATTTCTGACATTAACCCAAGTACCACTAAAAAAGGGTTTTATGTGTGGGGAGAAAAAGCAGGCAGTGTTTTGTTCCCCCATCAAATGAGTGAATGAAGTGTGAAAAAGCGTGGGTTCCCTCGATAAGAAACTGGTAATTTCTAAAAAGTTACTGATGGCGTACCTTTTCCCGCCAGAGGATAAGTTACGCTGGGAGATATCCCCTAGGGTGGATAAGGCGCTCACACGTTTGTCAAAAAAGGTGGCACTGCCGTCTTAGGATACGGCCACTTTGAAGGTACCTGCTGATAAATAGCAGGAGGCTATCCTGAAGTCTGTATTTACACACTCAGGTACTAGACTGAGACCTGCAGATAGTGCTGCTGCAGCGTGGTCTGTAACCCTGTCAAACAGGGATACTATTTTGCGAACATAAGACGTCGTCTTATATATGAGGGATGCACAGAGGGATATTTTGCCGGCTGGCATCCAGAATTAATGCTATGTCCATTCTGTCAGGAGGGTATGAGAGACCCGACACTGGACAGGTGATGCTGACTTTAAAAGGCACATAGAGCCTTATAAGGGTGAGGAATTGTTTGGGGATGGTCTCTGGGACCGCGTATCCACAGCAACAGCTGGGAAGAAATTTTTTTACCTCAGGTTTCCTCACAGCCTAAGAAAAGCACTGTATTATCAGGTACAGTCCTTTCGGCTTCAGAAAAGCAAGCGGGTCAAAGGCGCTTCCTTTCTACACAGAGACGAGGGAAGAGGGAAAAAGCTGCACCAGTCAGCCAGTTCCCAGAATCAAAATTCTTCCCCCGCTTCCTCTGAGTCCACCGCATGACGCGGGGGCTCCACAGGCGTAGGCAGGTACGGTGGGGGGCCGCCTCAAAAATTTCAGCGATCAGTGGGCTCGCTCACAGGTGGATCCCTGGATCCTTCAAGAAGTATCTCAGGGGTACAAGCTGGAATTCGAGGCGTCTCCCCCCCGCCGTTTCCTCAAATCTGCCTTGCCGACAACTCCCTCAGGCAGGGAGGCTGTGCTAGCGGCAATTCACAAGCTGTATTCCCAGCAGGTGATAGTCAAGGTGCCCCTACTTCAACAAGGACGGGGTTACTATTCCACACTGTTTGTGGTACCGAAACCGGACGGTTCGGTGAGACCCATTTTAAATTTGAAATCCTTGAACACATACATAAAAAAATTCAAGTTCAAGATGGAATCGCTCAGGGCGGTTATTGCAAGCCTGGAGGAGGGGGATTACATGGTATCCCTGGACATCAAGGATGCTTACCTACATGTCCCCATTTACCATCCTCACCAGGTGTACCTCAGATTTGTGGTACAGGATTGCCATTACCAATTCCAAACACTGCCGTTTGGACTGTCCACGGCACCGAGGGTCTTTACCAAGGTAATGGCAGAAATGATGATACTCCTTTGAAAAAAGGGAGTTTTAATTATCCCGTACTTGGACGATCTCCTTATAAAGGCGAGGTCCAAGGAGCAGTTGTTGGTCGGAGTAGCACTATCTCGGGAAGTGCTACAACAGCACGGATGGATTCTATACATTCCAAAGTCACAGCTGGTTCCTACCACACGCCTACTGTTCCTGGGGATGGTTCTGGACACAGAACAGAAAAAAGTGTTTCTCCTGCAGGAGAAAGCCAAGGAGCTGTCATCTCTAGTCAGAGACCTCCTGAAAATAAAAACAGGTATCGGTGCATCACTGCACACGAGTCCTGGGAAAAATGGTAGCTTCTTACGAAGCAAAATTCCATTCGGCAGGTTCCATACAAGAACTTTTTAGTGGGACCTCTTGGACAAGTGGTCGGGATCGCATCTTCAGATGCATCGGCTGATAACCCTGTCTCCAAGGAGCAGGGTATCTCTACTGTGGTGGCTGCAGAGTGCTCATCTTCAAGAGGGCCGCAGATTCGGCATACAGGACTGGGTCCTGGTAACCACGGATGCCAGCCTTCGAGGCTGGGGGGCAGTCACACAGGGAAGAAATTTCCAAGGACTTTGGTCAAGTCAGGAGTCGTCCCAACACATAAATATTCTGGAACTGAGGGCCATTTACAATGCCCTAAGTCTGGCAAGGCCTCTGCTTCAAAACCAGCCGGTACTGATCCAATCAGACAACATCACGGCAGTCGCCCATGTAAACCGACAGGGCGGCACAAGAAGCAGGATGGCGATGGCAGAAGCCACAAGGATTCTCCGATGGGCGGAAAATCACGTCTAAGCACTGTCAGCAGTGTTCATTCCGGGAGTGGACAACTGGGAAGCAGACTACCTCAGCAGACACGACCGACACCCGGGAGAGTGGGGACTTCATCCAGAAGTCTTCCAACTGTTGGTAAACCGTTGGGAAAGGCCACAGGTGGACATGATGGCGTCCCGCCTAAACAAAAAACTAGATATTGCGTCAGGTCAAGGGACCCTCAGGCAATAGCTGTGGACGCTCTAGTGACACCGTGGGTGTACCAGTCGGTTTATGTATTCCTTCCTCTGCCTCTCATACCGAAGGTACTGAGAATAATAAGAAAACGAGGAGTAAGAACGATACTCGTGGTTCCGGATGGGCCAAGAAGAGCTTGGTACCCAGAACTTACAGAAATAATATCAGAGGACCCATGGCCTCTACCGCTCAGACAGGATCTGCTACAGCAGGGGCCCTGTCTGTTCCAAGACTTACCGCGGCTGCGTTGGACAGCATGGCGGTTGCATTCCGGATCCTAAAGCAAAAGGGCATTCCGGAGGAAGTCATTCCTACGCTGATAAAAGCCAGGAAAGAAGTAACCGCAAACCATTATCACCGTATTTGGCGAAAATATGTTGCGTGGTGTGAGGCCAGGAAGGCCCCAACAGAGGAATTTCAGCTGGGTCGTTTTCTGCACTTCCTACAGTCGGGAGTGACTATGGGCCTAAAATTGGGTTCCATTAAGGTCCAGATTTCGGCTCTGTCGATTTTCTTCCAGAAAGAACTGGCTTCACTGCCTGAAGTTCAGACTTTTGTAAAGGGAGTGCTACATATTCAGCCCCCCTTTTGTGCCTCCTGTGGCACCGTGGGATCTCAACGTGGTTGAGTTTTCCTGAAATCACATTGGTTGAGCCACTTAAAACTGTGGATCTCAAATATCTCACGTGGAAAGTGGTCATGTTATTGGCCTTGGCTTCGGTCAGGCGTGTGTCAGAATTGGCGGCTTTGTCATGTAAAAGCCCTTATCTGATTTTCCATATGGATAGGGCAGAATTGAGGACTCGTCCCCAGTTTCTCCCTAAGGTGGTATCAGCTTTTCACTTGAACCAACCTATTGTAGTGCCTGCGGCTACTAGGGACTTGGAAGATTCCAAGTTACTGGACGTAGTCAGGGCCTTAAAAATGTATATTTCCAGGACGGCTGGAGTCAGGAAAACCGACTCGCTTTTTATCCTGTATGCACCCAACAAAATAGGTGCTCCTGCTTCTAAGCAGACTATTGCTCGCTGGATTTGTAGCACAATTCAGCTGGCGCATTCTGCGGCTAGATTGCCGCATCCTAAATCAGTAAAAGCCCATTCCACAAGGGAGGTGGGCTCATCTTGGGCGGCTGCCCGAGGGGTCTCGGCTTTACAACTTTGCCGAGCTGCAACTTGGTCAGGGGCAAACACGTTTGCAAAATTCTACAAATTTGATACCCTGGCTGAGGAGGACCTTGAGTTCTCTCATTCGGTGCTGCAGAGTCATCCGCACTCTCCCGCCCGTTTGGGAGCTTTGGTATAATCCCCATGGTCCTTACGGAGTTCCCAGCATCCACTAGGACGTCAGAGAAAATAAGATTTTACTCACCGGTAAATCTATTTCTCGTAGTCCGTAGTGGATGCTGGGCGCCCATCCCAAGTGCGGATTGTCTGCAATACTTGTTTATAGTTATTGCCTAACTAAAGGGTTATTGTTGAGCCATCTGTTGAGAGGCTCAGTTATATTTCATACTGTTAACTGGGTATAGTATCACGAGTTATACGGTGTGATTGGTGTGGCTGGTATGAGTCTTACCCGGGATTCAAAATCCTTCCTTATTGTGTCAGCTCTTCCGGGCACAGTATCCTAACTGAGGTCTGGAGGAGGGGCATAGAGGGAGGAGCCAGTGCACACCAGATAGTACCTAATCTTTCTTTTAGAGTGCCCAGTCTCCTGCGGAGCCCGTCTATTCCCCATGGTCCTTACGGAGTTCCCAGCATCCACTACGGACTACGATAAATAGATTTACCGGTGAGTAAAATCTTATTTTCTGAGATTAACCCTGTTAATACCAAGAGGGTTTATATGTTTGGGGAGAAAAAGCAGCCAGTGACTTTTCCCCCATCTGATGAATTATATGAAGAAGCGTGGAGTTCCCCTGATAAGAAACTAGTGATTTCTAAGAGGTTACTGATGGCGTACCCTTTCCCGCCAACGGACAGGTTACGTTGGGAAACATCCCCTAGGGTGGACAAGGCGCTGACACGCTTATCTAAAAAGGTGGCCCTGCCGTCTCAGGATACGGCCGCCCTAAAGGAGCCTGCGGATAGAAAGCAGGAAGCTATCCTGAAGTCAGTGTATACACACCCTGGTACTCTACTGAGACCTGCTATTGCTTCAGCCTGGATGTGTAGTGCTGTAGCAGCATGGACAGATACTTTGTCAGACGACATAGATTCCCTCGACAGGGATACTGTTTTGCTAACCCTGGGCCATATAAAAGACGTCTTATATATGCGGGATGCTCAGAGGGACATTTGCCTGCTGGGCTCTAGAATTAATGCTATGTCCATTTCTGCCAGGAGGGTCTTATGGACTCGGCAATGGACAGGAGATGCTGATTCTAAAAAACACATGGATGTTTTGCCTTATAAGGGTGAGGAATTGTTTGGGGACGGTCTATCGGACCTCGTGTCCACAGCGACAGCTGGAAAGTCGACTTTCTTGCCTCAGGTTTCCTCACAGCCTAAGAAAGCACCGTATTATCAAATGCAGTCCTTTCGTTCTCAGAAAGGCAAGAGGGTCAGGGGCGCATCCTTTCTTGCCAGAGGCAGGGGTAGAGGTAAGAAGCTGCACCATGCAGCTAGTTCCCAGGAACAAAAGTCCTCCCCTGCTTCCACTAAGTCCACCGCATGACGTTGGGGCTCCACAGGCGGAGCCAGGTGCGGTGGGGGCGCGTCTCCGAAACTTCAGCAACCAGTGGGTTCGCTCACAGGTGGATCTCTGGGCTGTACAAATTGTATTTCACGGATACAAGCTGGAATTCTAAGCGACTCCCCCCCGCCGTTACCTCAAATCAGCCTTGCCAGCTTCCCCCATGGAAAGGGAGGTAGTACTGGCGGCAATTCACAAGCTGTACCTCCAGCAAGTGATTATCAGGGTCCCCTCCTTCAACAGGGAAGGGGTTACTATTCCACAATGTTTGTGGTACCGAAACCGGACGGTTCGGTGAGACCCATTCTGAATTTAAAATCCTTGAACACTTATATAAAGAAATTCAAGTTCAAAATGGAATCGCTCAGAGCGGTTATTGCAAGCCTGGAAGAGGGGGATTTTATGGTGTCGCTGGACATCAAGGATGCTTACTTGCATGTCCCCATTTACCCACTTCACCAGGAGTACCTCAGGTTTGTGGTACAGGACTGTCATTACCAGTTCCAGATGTTGCCGTTTGGCCTGTCCACGGCACCGAGGATATTTACCAAGGTAATGGCCGAAATGATGATACTCCTTCGGAAGAAGGGAGTTATAGTTATCCCGTACTTGGATGATCTCCTCATAAAGGCGAGGTCCAGAGAGCAGTTGTTGATCAGCGTAGCACTCTCTCAGGAAGTGTTGCAACAGCACGGCTGGATTCTGAATGTTCCAAAGTCGCAGCTGATTCCTACGACGCGTCTGCTTTTCCTGGGCATGATTCTGGATACAGAACAGAAGAAGGTGTTTCTCCCGGTGGAGAAGGCCCAGGAATTAGCATCTCTGGTCAGGGACCTTCTGAAACCAAAACAGGTATCGGTGCATCACTGCACGCGAGTCCTGGGAAAGATGGTGGCTTCATACGAAGCCATTCCCTTCGGCAGGTTCCATGCAAGGATCTTTCAGTGGGATCTGTTGGACAAGTGGTCCGGATCGCATCTCCAGATGCATCGGCTGATCACCCTGTCCCCAAGGGCCAGGGTGTCTCTTCTGTGGTGGCTGCAGAGTGCTCACCTTCTCGAGGGCCGCAGGTTCGGCATACAGGACTGGGTTCTGGTGACCACGGATGAAAGCCTCCGAGGATGGGGGGCAGTCACTCAGAGAAGAAACTTCCAAGGGCTGTGGTCAAGTCTGGAGACTTCTCTACACATAAATATATTGGAACTAAGGGCCATTTACAACGCCCTGAGTCAAGCAGAGCCCCTGCTTCGAAACCGGCCAGTGCTGATTCAGTCAGACAACATCACAGCGGTCGCCCATGTAAACCGCCAGGGCAGCACAAGAAGCAGGATGGCTATGGCGGAAGCCACAAAGATTTTTCGGTGGGCGGAGAATCACGTGCAAGCACTGTCAGCAGTGTTCATTCCGGGAGTGGACAACTGGGAAGCAGACTTCCTCAGCAGACACGACCTCCACCCGGGAGAGTGGGGACTTCATCAAGAAGTCTTCACACAGATTGCAAAGCGATGGGAACTGCCACAGGTGGACATGATGGCGTCCCGCCTCAACAAAAAGCTAAAAAGATATTGCGCCAGGTCACGGGACCCTCAGGCGATAGCTGTGGACGCCCTAGTGCCACCGTGGGTGTACCAGTCGGTATGTGTTTCCTCCTCTTCCTCTCATACCCAAGGTACTGAGAATAGTAAGAAAGAGAGGAATAAGAACAATATTCATTGTTCCGGATTGGCCAAGAAGGACTTGGTACCCGGAACTGCAAGAAATGCGCACAGAGGACCCATGGCCTCTGCCTCTCAGACAGGACCTGCTGCAACATGGTGTCTGTTCCAAGACTTACCGCGGCTGCGTTTGACGGCATGGCGGTTGAACGCCGGATCCTAGCGGAAAAAGGCATTCCGGATGAAGTTATTCCTACGCTGATAAAGGCTAGGAAGGACGTGACAGCAAAGCATTATCACCGTATATGGCAAAAATATGTTGCTTGGTGTGAGGCCAGGACGGCCCCTACAGAGGAATTCCAGCTGGGTCGATTCCTGCACTTCCTACAGTCAGGGGTGACTATGGGCCTAAAATTGGGGTCCATAAAGGTCCAGATTTCGTCCCTATCCATTTTCTTTCAAAAAGAACTGGCTTCACTGCCTGAGGTTCAGACGTTTGTTAAGGGAGTGCTGCATATTCAGCCCCCTTTTTTGCCACCAGTGGCACCCTGGGATCTTAACGTTGAGTTGGATTTCCTGAAATCCCACTGGTTTGAGCCACTTAAGACCGTGGAACTAAAGTATTTCACGTGGAAAGTGGTCATGCTATTGGCCTTAGCATCGGCTAAGCGTGTGTCGGAATTGGCGGCTTTGTCATGTAAAAGCCCATATCTGATCTTCCATATGGACAGGGCAGAATTGAGGACTCGTCCCCAATTTCTCCCAAAGGTGGTATCATCGTTTCATTTGAACCAACCTATTGTGGTGTCTGCGGCTACTCGGGACTTGGAGGACTCCAAGTTGCTGGACGTAGTCAGGGCTTTGAAAATATATGTTTCCAGAACGGCTGGAGTCAGGAAGACTGACTCGCTGTTTATCCTGTATGCACCCAACAAGCTGGGTGCTCCTGCTTCAAAGCAAACTATTGCTCGCTGGATCTGTAGCACGATTCAGCTGGCTCATTCTGCGGCTGGATTGCCGCATCCAAAATCAGTAAAAGCCCATTCCACAAGGAAGATGGGCTATTCTTGGGCGGCTGCCCGAGGGGTCTCGGCTTTACAGCTTTGCCGAGCGGCTACTTGGTCGGGTTCAAACACCTTTGCAAAGTTCTTCAAGTTTGATACCCTGGCTGAGGAGGACCTTGTGTTTGCTCATTCGGTGCTGCTGAGTCATCCGCACTCTCCCGTCCGTTTGGGAGCTTTGGTATAATCCCCATGGTCCTTACGGAGTTCCCAGCATCCACTAGGACGTCAGAGAAAATAAGAATTTACTCACCGGTAATTCTATTTCTCGTAGTCCGTAGTGGATGCTGGGCGCCCGTCCCAAGTGCGGACTTTCTGCAATACGTGTATATAGTTATTGCTTAAATAAGGGTTATTGTTATGAGCCATCCGTTGAGTGAGGCTCAGTTGTTGTTCATACTGTTAACTGGGTAAGGTTATCACAAGTTGTACGGTGTGATTGGTGTGGCTGGTATGAGTCTTACCCTGGATTCCAAAAATCCTTTCCTTGTAATGTCAGCTCTTCCGGGCACAGTTTCCCTAACTGAGGTCTGGAGGAGGGGCATAGAGGGAGGAGCCAGTGCACACCAGATAGTACCTAATCTTTTCTTTAGAGTGCCCAGTCTCCTGCGGAGCCCATCTATTCCCCATGGTCCTTACGGAGTTCCCAGCATCCACTACGGACTACGAGAAATAGAATTACCGGTGAGTAAATTCTTATTTTTTCACACTTGTGGCCAGTATAAACTGTGAGGGACTGTGTGCCATTATAAGGGGTGGGGCTTCCTGGAGTGGGACCAGCGGCGGGAAGGCGCCATTTCCTTGCTGCTGCGGATCATCAAGGCTGCATGCACACTGCTCCTCCAGGACCCACGCTGTTACAGACTGAACTGGTACCAGGGGGTCATAGCCAGGGGGGAGCGCGCCAGTGCCGCTGCACTGTTATTGCATACACTCATTTACACACATTGTGTTCTGTGTGCTGTGTCCACTCCTCTGTGTCACTCCAAAGGGCTCTCTAGGGTCTGTGTGGGGTGTGAGACATTTGGCTGCGCAGTCTTTTACTGTATGTAGATTTGGTTGTGTGCTGCTTGTAATTCTACCTAGTCTTCAGCGTGGTCTCATGTGTGAGCAATGTTCCTTGTCTCCTCAAGGGCCCAGCTCACAGGCACCTGACTAGTTGGATAGCTTTATGAGCATGATTAAAAATGTCAATTCTGGACTAGCTGCAGCTAAAAGGGAGAGGCAGGTGTTAAGACTCATATGATTGTGTAGCTAAGGCAGCAGATTCCAGGAAGTTTTCGCAGCCCCCTCTAGTGGCTTCACATAAACGCTAGCTGCCACAGGTTTTACAGTCTGATTTTGATCAGCCAGATGTGGATGATGACGATATGGGTGAGGACAGCTCTCTGTCCCCTGGGGTGGAGGACGTCGTTTTTGCCTTAAGAGAGGTCCTTCACATACCGGAGGCGGAACCAGATGAGGAGTTATACTTCAATGTAATACCCAAGACTTCAGCTACCTTTCCGGTGTCTAAGGAGTTAGACTCCCTGGCTTGGTTAAACCCTGATAAAAAAATGTTAAATTCCTCAGAGGTTTTTATCTACCTTTCTCTTATGTCCTAGAGGATACTGGGGTCCATATTAGTACCATGGGTTATAGATGGGTCCACTAGGAGCCATGGGCACTTTAAGAATTTGATAGTTTAAAAAATGTGCCCGGAGGAGCCAGTCACGCTTGGGAAGCTCCTGAAGAGTTTTCTTCCTTTTTCTTTTTTCTTTTTTTCAGGCAGGTCTGGTTGGCACCAGACTGCCTGCTTCGTGGGACTTAAGGGGGAAAACGACCCAACCTCCCTAGGGTTAATAGTCACATTCCCCGCTGACAGGACACTGAGCTCCTTAGGGTCCTATTCGCAAGCCCAACCACGGCGAGCGTACAGACCTGCAGCACGCCGCCTCCCGTAACAGCCAGAAGTTAGAAGAGTGGTGAGTAGGTGGCTGGCGTCCCGGTTAGTGTGTCGCCGGCTGTAATGGCGGCACAAGGCTTCAGAGACACTGTGTGACCGCTGTGAGGGGCGAGCTGAAACCACTAATGATACCCACGCTGGCACTACACTACAGGGGTTTTAACCCACTGTAGAACAGAATTTCTCATACGTCCTAGAGGATGCTGGGGATACTTCAAGAACCATGGGGTATAGACGGGATCCGCAGGAGACATGGGCACACTAAGACTTTGAATGGATGTGAACTGGCTCCTCCCTCTATGCCCCTCCTCCAGACTCCAGTTAGATTCTGTGCCCAGCGAGACTGGTGAATTGGTGAATTATATTATTGATAAAAGCGCTAGCAGGTCTGGGCAGTATTATTGCTGACTTCAGAACCGGGATAGACGCTGGGTGTGGGCTGGCTGAACTTTCTCTGTCTCTCTAACAGGCTCTGCTGTGGGTCTGTCCCCTATAGCCCAGTGTGTTTGTGGCTGTCGGTACTTGTGAGTGTCGACATGTCTGAGGCTGAATGCTCTTCCCAGGAGGAGGCTGGCGTGGGGACTGATAGTTCTGTGAGAGTGGCAGTGTCGGCACCGCCGACGGATGATTGGGTCAATATGCTGAGTGTTTTAAATACGAATGTGACTAAGTTGGCTAAGAGGTTTGATAAATCTGAGTCTAAGAACCAGTCATGGAGGAAATCCATGGAGGATGTTTTGTCACAGGTCCAGACCCCTTTGGGGTCGCGGAAACGTGCATTTGACCAAATAGCAGATACGGATACCAACACGGACTCTGATTCCAGTGTCGACTATAGTGATGCCAGATTACATCCAAAACTGGCTAAGAGTATTCAGAACATGATTGTGGCGATAAAAGACGTTTTACATATCACTGAGGACCCTGCTGTTCCTGATATGAGGGTCTGTATGTTTAAAGGCAAGAAACCTACGGTGACGTTTCCTTCCTCTCATGAACTGAATGCGCTTTTTGAAAAAGCTTGGGAAAATCCAGACAAAAAGGTACATGTTCCCAAAAGAATTCCAATGGCATATCCGTTTCCCTCTGGGGACAGGGACAGCTGGAAGTCAATCCCCACGGTAGACAAAGCTTTGTCGCGTTTATCGAAAAAGGTAGCGCTTCCGTCCCCTGACACGGCAGCCCTGAAGGATCCTACGGATCGTAAGCAGGAAAATACCCTGAGGTCCATTTATGTCACTACAGGGTCGCTACTCAGACCCGCTGTTGCTGCGGCATGGGTGAGTAATGCTATTGAAAAGTGGGTGGATAACTTGTCATCGGAGGTAGATTCCCTAGACAGGGATAGTGTGCTTTTGACCTTGGGTCATATCAAGGACGCTGCAGCGTATTTAAAAGAAGCAGTAAGGGATATTGGCCTTTTGGGATCAAGGGCCAATGCCATGGCAGTCTCTGTTAGGAGAGCATTGTGGATTCATCAATGGAATGTTGATGCTGATTCTAAGAAGGCGATGGAGTCTTTACCGTTTAACGGTAAGGTCTTGTTTGGTGACGGCCTCACTGACCTGGTCTCTACGGCTACAGCGGGTAAGTCGTCTTTTTTTACCTTATGCTCCTGCACAACAGAAGAAATCGCCTCACTATCAGATGCAGTCCTTTCGGTCCAACAAATTCAAAAAAAGGACGTGGGTCCTCCTTCCTTGCTGCGAGGGGGAGAGGAAGGGGAAAAAGGTCACAAGCTGTGGCAAGTTCCCAGGAGCAGAAGTCCTCTCCGGCTTTTACCAAATCCACCACATGATGCTGGGGCTCTGTTGCGGGAGTCCACACCAGTGGGGGCAAGTCTCAAACTCTTCAGTCAGGTCTGGGTGCACTCAGACCTGGATCCTTGGATAGTAGACATAGTAACCCGGGATTACAAGTTAGAGTTTCAAGACGTGCCCCCTCACCGATTTTTCAAATCGGCCTTACCAGCTTCTCTTCCGTAAAGGGAGATAGTAAGCGCTGTGATACTAAAGTTGTGTCAAAATCAAGTAATTGTCACAGTACCCCCGTCTCAACGGGGGAAGGGTTTCATCCGAGCCTGTTCGTGGTTCCGAAGCCGGATGGCTCAGTCAGACCGATTCTAAACCTAAAATCCCTCAATTTCTTTCTGAAAAAATTCAAATTCAAGATGGAGTCCCTACGAACAGTGATCTCCAGTCTGTAGGAGGGGGATTTTATGGTGTCGGTCGACATAAAAGATGCCTACTTACATGTCCCCATATATCCTCCGCATCAGGCTTACCTGAGATTCGCTGTGCAAGATTGTCATTACCAATTTCAGACGTTGCCGTTTGGTCTGTCCACGTCTCCGTGGATTTTTACCAAAGTAATGGCGGAAATGATGGTTCTCCTGCGCAAGCAGGGAATCACAATTATCCCGTACTTGGACGATCTCCTCATAAAGGCGAGGTCCAAGGAGCAATTGTTGAAGAATTTTGCTCTTTCACTGACGATTCTGCAACAACACGGTTGGCTCCTAAATTTGCCAAAATCACAGTTGGATCCAACGACACGGCTGTCGTTCCTGGGTATGATTCTGGAAACCGAATTGCAAAGAGTGGTTCTTCCAGTGGAAAAAGCTCGGGAAATACAGAACATGGTAAAACAGATTCTGAAACCATACAAAGCCACAATCCCTGGCGCTGTGATTGATTACAGATGGATGCAGCGATCCCAAAAGGGTTTTTGGTTTTAACCCTTAATGCAAAAGACTACAAAAACCAAAAGGCTGGGACTGCGCAAATCAATCTGATGTGGATATTTATTTTCACATAAAATTACTTTCTGCACATATATACAGATTCTGAAACCGGCAAAGGTGTCGGTTCTTCGCTGCACTCGGTTGCTGGGGAAGATGGTAGCGGCCTACGAGGCCGTTCTGTATGGCAGGTTTCATGCCAGGGTGTTTCAGTGGAACCTGCTGGACCAGTGGTCCAGGTCTCACCTGGACATGCACCGGAAGAGGATTCTATCTCCCAGGACAAGAATTTCCCTGCGCTGGTGGCTGCACAGTTCTCACCTTCTGGAGGGACGCAGGTTCGGGATTCAGGATTGGATCCTGGTGACCACGTATGCAAGCCTCCGAGGCTGTGGAGCAGTCACGCAGGGAAGAACCTTTCAGGGAAAGTGGTCAAGTCAGGAAGCTTGTCTACACATAAACAGTCTGGAATTATCCATAACGGCATACTGCAAGCAGAACATCTTCTTCAAGGTCTGCCGGTCTTGATTCAGTCAGACAATGTGACAACAGTGGCGTACATAAACCGCCAAGGCGGAACAAAGAGCAGAGTGGCGATGGCCGAGGCTACAAAGATTCTTTGCTGGGCGGAAAGACCTGGCAGCGGTCTTCATTCCAGGAGTGGACAACTGGGAAGCAGATTTCCTCAGCAGACACGATCTCCATCCAGGAGAGTGGGGTCTTCATCAAGAGGTCTTTGCAGAAGTGACAAGTCGTTGGGGAGTTCCTCAAGTGGACATAATGGCGTCCCGCCTCAACAAGAAACTTCAGAGATATTGTTCCAGGTCGAGGGACCCTCAAGCGATAGCGGTGGACGCCCTAGTGACACCGTTGGTGTTTGATTCGGTCTATGTGTTCCCTCCACTTCCACTCATTCCGAAGGTGATAAAAATTATAAGAAGAACAAGGGTTCAGGCGATCCTCATTGTTCCAGATTGGCCAAAAGGGGCCTGGTATCCAGATCTTCAGGAGTTGCTCATAGAAGATCCCTGGCCTCTTCCTCTTCGGGAGGACCTGTTACAACAGGGGCCGTGCGTGTATCAGGACTTACCGCGGCTGCGTTTGACGGCGTGGCGGTTGAGCGCCAAATCCTAGCCGAAAGGGTATTCACTGTGAAGTAATTCCTACACTTCTTCAGGCTAAAAAAGAAGTAACGGCAAAGCATTACCACCGTATTTGGAGGAAATATGTGTCTTGGTGTGAATCCAAGAAGGCTCCTACGGAAGAGTTTCACCTGGGGCGTTTGCTCCATTTCCTACAAGCAGGTGTGGATGCGGGCCTAAAGTTGGGCTCTATTAAAGTACAGATTTCGGCCTTGTCGATCTTTTTTCAAAAAGAATTGACCTCCCTTCCAGAAGTTCAGAACTTCGTGAAAGGCGTGCTGCACATCCAACCTCCCTTTGTGCCCCCAGTGGCACCATGGGACATTAATGTGGTGTTACATTGGTTTGAACCTTTGCACAAGGTTGAGTTAAAATTCCTTACTTGGAAAGTAGTCATGTTGTTGGGCTTGGCGTCTGCAAGGCGAGTGTCTGAGTTGGCGGCTTTGTCTCACAAAAGCCCCTATTTGATTTTCCATGCTGATAGAGCGGAGTTGAGAACTCGTCAGCAATTTCTGCCAAAAGTGGTTTCTTAATTTCATGTTAACCAGCCAATTGTAGTGCCAGTGGCTACTGACGCCTTGGCGGAGTCAAAGTCTCTCGATGTAGTCAGAGCTTTGAAGATCTATGTCGCCAGAACGGCGCAGATTAGGAAAATAGAGGCTCTGTTTGTCCTGTGGGCTCCCAACAAGATTGGGGCTCCTGCTTCTAAGCAGACTATTGCGCGCTGGATTTGTAATACTATTCAGCAGGCTCATTCTACGGCAGGATTGCCATTACCGAAATCGGTGAAAGCCCATTCTGCCAGGAAGGTGGGCTCATCCTGGGCGGCTGCCCGGGGAGTCTCGGCGTTACAACTTTGCCGTGCTGCTACTTGGTCGGGTTCAAACACCTTTGCAAAGTTTTACAAGTTGGTACCCTGGCTGAGGAGGACCTCTTGTTTGGTCAATCGGTGCTGCAGAGTCATCCGCACTCTCCCGCCCGTTCTAGAGCTTTGGTATAAACCCCATGGTTCTTGAAGCATCCCCAGCATCCTCTAGGACGTATGAGAAAATAGGAATTTAATACCTACCGGTAAATCCTTTTCTCTTAGTCCATAGAGGATGCTGGGCGCACGTCCCAGTGCGGACTGTATCTGCAGTTTGGTTATAGTTACGCTCATGTTGCGTTGAGTTCAGTCAATCTGTAACTGTTGTTGGTCAGGCCGTTGCATGCATTGTTGTTGAATGCCATGTTGTACGGCGTGTTAGTGGTGTGAGCTGGTATGTATCTCACTTTAGTTTAAAATAATTAAATAAATCCTTTTCCTCGAAATGTCCGTCTCCCTGGGCACAGTTCCTATAACTGGAGTCTGGAGGAGGGGCATAGAGGGAGGAGCTAGTTCATACCCATTCAAAGTCTTATAGTGTGCCCATGTCTCCTGCGCATCCCGTCTATACCCCATGGTTCTTGAAGCATCCCCAGCATCCTCTACGGACTAAGAGAAAAGGATTTACCGGTAGGTATTAAAATCCTATTTTCTCTTACGTCCTAGAGGATGCTGGATACTCCGTAAGGACCATGGGGTATAGACGGGCTCCGCAGGAGATAGGGCACCTAAAAAGAACTTTTACTATGGGTGTGCACTGGCTCCTCCCTCTATGCCCCTCCTCCAGACCTCAGTTAGATCTTGTGGCCAGAGGAGAATGGGTGCACTGCAGAGAGCTCTCCAGAGTTTTCTGTTGAAAAAGAATTTTGTTAGGTTTTTTATTTTCAGGGAGTCCTGTTGGCAACAGGCTCCCTGCATCGTGGGACTGAGGGGAGAGAAGCAGGGCTGGCTTAACGGTTGGGCTCTGTTTCTAAGGCTACTGGACACCATTAACTCCAGAGGGAGTCGGAACACAGGTCTCACCTGGGGTTCGTCCCGGAGCCGCGCCGCCGTCCTCCTCACAGATGCCGAAGATAGAAGCCGGGTGAGTATGAGAAGGCAGAAGGCATCATAGGCGGCAGAAGACATCAGATCTTCATGAGGTAAGCTGCGCGCCATTGCTCCCATTCACACACACAGAGCAGCACTGAAGGGCGCAGGGGGGGGTGCCCTGGGCAGCAATAAACCTCACATTTGGGCACTGACAAGGTAGATTAGGCTGCTGGGCAGTAATTCTACGATTCCCCGCCATTTTCTATAAAAAAATCACCGGGACCGAAGCCCGCCGTCGGGTGGGCGCAGCTTGATCCCCAGCACTAACCAGCGCCATTTTCTCCATAGATGCTGCATGAGGAAAACGCTGGCTCCCTGGTCTCTCCCCTGCTGAACATTCACGCTGGAAAAAAGAGGAGGGCTGAATTTTGAGCGCAGTGAGTGGGAATCTGGTCATATTTTTCCATTGTTATTAAGCGCTGGGTGTGTGCTGGCATACTCTCTCTCTGTCTCTCCTAAGGGCCTGGTTGGGGTTTTGTCCCCTTATAGGTTAATCCCTGTGTGTGTGGGGTGTCGGTACGTGGTGTCGACATGTCTGAAGCGGAAGGCTTTTCCAAGGAGGAGGTGGAGCAAATGAGTTTTGTGTCCCCGTCGGCTGTGCCGACTCAGGAATGGATGGACATGTGGCATATGTTGAATGCAAGTGTGGCATCCTTACATAAGAGGCTTGGTAAGGCTGAATTAGGGGGGACATCAGGGGGTCAATCCTCGGATTGGACCGACTCACAGGGCCCGTCGGGGTCTCAAAAGCGTCCCTTAACACAAGACACTACTACCGACACGGACTCTGATTCCAGTGTCGACTATGACGAAGAGAAATTGCACCCTAGGGTGACAAAAAGCATTCAGTGTATGATTGTGGCAATAAGGGAGGTGTTGCATATTGCGTATGAAGCCTCGGTCCCCGACACAAGGGTGCACATGTTTAAGGGAAAGAAACAGATTATAAATTTTCCCACATCTCATGAACTAAATGATTTCTTTGAAAAAGCTTGGGAGACTCCGGAAAAGAGACTGCAGATACCCAAAAGAATTTATATGGCATACCCCTTCCCTAAACAGGACAGGGAGCGTTGGGAATCCCCTCCCACTGTGGACAAGGCCCTGACACACTTGTCCAAGAAAGTGGCACTACCGTCTCCTGACACAGCTGCCCTTAGGGACCCTGCAGATCGCAGGCAAGAGACTACCTTAAAGTGTATTTATTCTCATACTGGAGCAGTCCTTAGACCGACAATTGCGTCGGCATGGGTGTGTAGCGCGATTTCAGCTTGGACAGATGAGCTGACAGCTGATTTTGATAAGATGGATAAGGATTCTATATTCTTAACTCTAGCCCATATTAAAGACGCAGTCTTATTTATGAGGGATGCTCAAAGGGACATTGGTTTGCTGGCTTCTAGGGCCAATGCCATGTCTATCTCTGCGAGAAGATCCTTATGGACTCGCCAATGGACGGGTGATGCAGATTCCAAAAAACATATGGAAGTTCTACCCTATAAGGGAGATGTATTGTTTGGGGATGGGCTGACGGACCTGGTTTCCACAGCTACAGTAGGTAAATCAAACTTTTTACCATTTATTCCCCAACAGCAAAAGAAAGTACCACCCTATCAGATGCAGTCCTTTCGGTCACACAAGTCCAGAAGAGGTCGGGGATCCTCCTCCCTCGCCAGAGGTAAGGGCAGAGGCAAAAGAGCACCTGCTTCGGCAGGTGCCCAGAAACAAAAGTCCTCCCCGGCTCTTCCAAAGCCCACAGCATGATGCTGGGGCTCCCCTGAGGGAGTCTGCACCGGTGGGGGCACGTCTTCGACTTTTCAGCCAGGCCTGGGTCAGCTCAGGCCTGAATCCTTGGGTGTTGGAAATAGTTTCCCAGGGTTACAAACTGGAATTCGAGGAGGTGCCCCCGCGCCGTTTTTTCAAATCGGCCCTACCAGCTTCCACATCGGAACGGGATGTAGTCTTAGCTGCAATTCAAACGCTGTGTCTACAGCAAGTAATAATCAGGGTTCCCCTGAACCAGCAGGGAAGAGGTTACTACTCAACCCTATTTGTGGTCCCGAAACCGGACGGTTCGGTCAGACCTATTTTGAATCTGAAATCCCTAAACCTGTACATAAAAAGATTCAAAATGGAATCACTCAGAGCGATAATAGCCAATATGGAGGAGGGGGAGTTTATGGTGTCTCTGGACATAAAGGATGCGTACCTTCATGTCCCCATATATTCCCCTCCATCAGGAATACCTGAGATTCACTGTACAGGATTGTCATTACCAATTTCAGACGTTGCCGTTTGGGCTTTCCACGGCCCCGAGGATTTTCACCAAGATAATGGCGGAAATGATGGTGGTCCTGCGCAAGCATGGAGTCACAATTATCCCATACTTGGACGATCTCCTAATAAAAGCGAGATCCAGAGAGAAATTGCTGAGCAGTGTGGCACTCTCTCTGAGAGTGCTCCAGCAACACGGTTGGATTCTAAATCTAGCAAAGTCACAGTTGATTCCGACAACTCGACTAACGTTCCTAGGTATGATACTGGATACGGAACAAATGAAGGTCTTTCTCCCACTGGAGAAAGCCCAGGACATCCAGAACATGGTCAGAGACCTGCTAAAAACGAAAAGGGTGTCAGTTCACCAATGCACTCGAGTTCTGGGAAAAATGGTGGCGGCCTACGAGGCCATTCCCTTCGGAAGGTTCCATGCAAGGACTTTTCAATGGGACCTTCTGGACAAGTGGTCCGGGTCCCATCTGCACTTACATCGGAAAATAACTCTGTCCCCAGGGGCCAGGGTGTCTCTCCTGTGGTGGTTGCAAAGTACTCACCTGCTGGAGGGTCGCAGGTTCGGAATTCAGGATTGGATCCCGGTTACCACGGACACGAGCCTCCGAGGATGGGGAGCAGTCACACAAGGAAGAAATTTTCAGGTACTGTGGTCAGACCAGGAGTACTGTCTACACATCAATGTGTTGGAACTCAGGGCCATTTACAACGGCCTTCGACAAGCGGAGAGTCTTCTTCGAAACCTACCGGTTCTGATTCAATCAGACAATGTCACAGCAGTGGCTCATGTGAACCGCCAAGGCGGAACAAGAAGCAGAGTTGCTATGGCGGAAGCCACCAGGATTCTTCGCTGGGCGGAATATCACGTAAGCGCTCTGTCGGCTGTCTTCATTCCGGGAGTGGACAACTGGGAAGCAGACTTCCTCAGCAGACACGATCTTCATCCAGGAGAGTGGGGACTTCATCAAGAAGTCTTTGCAGACGTAACACGTCTTTGGGGAACTCCTCAAATAGGTATGATGGCGTCACGCCTCAACAAAAAGCTGCGGAGGTATTGTGCCAGGTCTCGGGACCCTCAGGCAGTAGCAGTAGATGCTCTGGTAACACCGTGGGTGTTCAAATCGGTCTACGTGTTTCCTCCTCTTCCTCTCATCACAAAAGTGTTGAGGATCATAAGACGAAGAAGAGTACAGTCGATACTCGTTGTCCCAGACTAGCCTCGAAGGGCCTGGTACTCGGATCTACAAGAGATGCTCACAGGAGATCCCTGGCCTCTTCCTCTGAGGGAAGACCTGTTGCAACAGGGGCCCTGTGTATTTCAAGACTTACCGCCGTTACGTTTGACGGCATGGCGGTTGAACGCCGAATCCTAGCGAAAAAGGGGATTCCGGAAGAGGTCATCTCTACTTTAATAAAGGCTGGGAAGGAGGTGACGGTAAAGCACTATCACCGTATCTGGCGAAAGTATGTGTCTTGGTGTGAGACCAAGAATGCACCTACGGAAGATTTTCATCTGGGTCGTTTTCTCCACTTCCTACAGACAGGAGTGGATATGGGACTGAAATTAGGCTAAGGTACAGATTTCGGCCCTCTCGATTTTCTTTCAGAAGGAATTGTCTTCTCTTCCAGAAGTCCAGACGTTTGTAAAGGGAGTGCTGCACATCCAGCCCCCTTTTGTGCCTCCAGTGGCACCATGGGACCTGAACGTGGTGTTGCAGTTCCTAAAATCACACTGGTTTGAACCGCTTAACAAGGTTGAGTTGAAATTTCTTACCTGGAAGGTGGTCATGTTGTTGGCCTTAGCATCAGCAAGGCGAGTGTCAGAATTGGCGGCTTTGTCACACAAGAGCCCCTACTTGATTTTTCATGTGGATCGAGCTGAATTGAGGACACGTCCGCAATTTTTGCCTAAAGTGGTTTCTTCATTCCATATGAATCAACCTATTGTGGTGCCTGTGGCTACAAGTGACCTGGAGGATTCCAGATCCCTGGACGTAGTCAGGGCCTTAAAGATTTATGTAGCCAGGACGGCTAGAATTAGGAAAACAGAGGCTCTGTTTGTCCTGTATGCTGCTAATAAGATTGGCGCACCTGCTTCGAAGCAGACTATTGCTCGCTGGATCT
Organism: Pseudophryne corroboree; assembly: GCF_028390025.1. Lineage (NCBI taxonomy): Eukaryota > Metazoa > Chordata > Amphibia > Anura > Myobatrachidae > Pseudophryne > Pseudophryne corroboree. The sequence continues at coordinate 449,139,594 of NC_086445.1, read as the reverse complement.
GTAATACGATTCAGCAGGCTCATTCTACGGCTGGATTGCCGGTACCAAATTCGATTAAGGCCCATTCCACTAGGAAGGTGGGTTCTTCTTGGGCGGCTGCCCGAGGCGTCTCGGCATTACAGCTTGGCCGAGCGGCGACTTGGTCGGGGTCAAACACTTTTGCTAAATTCTACAAGTTTGATACCCTGGCTGATGAGGACCTAGCGTTTGCTCAGTCGGTGCTGCAGAGTCATACGCACTCTCCCGCCGATTGGATGCTTTGGTATAAACCCCATGGTCCTTACGGAGTCCCCAGCATCCTCTAGGACGTAAGAGAAAATAAGATTTTAAACCTACCGGTAAATCTATTTCTCCTAGTCCGTAGAGGATGCTGGGCGCCCGTCCCAGTGCGGAAACTCTGCAAGACTTGTATATAGTTGTTGCTTACATAAGGGTTCTGTTACAGTTGAAATCGTTCTTGGACCGTTACTGTTATGGTTCATACGGTTAACTGGTTATGTATGATCCAGGTTACATGGTATGATTGGTGTGGGCTGGTATGAATCTTGCCCTTGGATTTCTAAATCCTGCCTTGTATTGTCCATCTCCTCTGGGCACAGTTCTCTAACTGAGGTCTGGAGGAGGGGCATAGAGGGAGGAGCCAGTGCACACCCATAGTAAAAGTTCTTTAGGTGCCCTATCTCCTGCGGAGCCCGGCTATACCCCATGGTCCTTACGGAGTCCCCAGCATCCTCTACGGACTAGGAGAAATAGATTTACCGGTAGGTTCAAAATCTTATTATTTACCTCAGCCAGTATAAAAAAACTTGGGAAGGCCACGCGCCACTAATGGGGCGGGGCTTCACTATGAGCGGATCCAGCAGGTCACCAGTGCCATTTTCCCTCTGCAGCTATACACAGGCAGATTGACAGGGAAGCGCAGCTCCTCCACAAGAACTTCAGAACATCTCAACGGTAAATTCCCTATTTGAAGCAACTTTGGTAAATCCTGACAAGAAGTTTCAGGTCCCAAAACGGTTACTCATATCCTTCCCGTTTCCTCAGTATGATAGGAAAAAATGGGAAAACCCACCGATAGTTGATGCATCGGTTTCTAGGCTGTCACGTAAGATAGTTTTCTCATACGTCCTAGAGGATACTGGGCACGACATCAAGACCATGGGGTAGAGACTGGATCCGCAGGAGACATGGGCACTCTTAAGACTTTTCATTGGGTGCGAACTGGCTCCTCCCTCTATGCCCCTCCTCCAGACCTCAGTTTTAGAAATGTGCCCAGGTCGACTGGATGCACTCTGAGGAGCTCTACTGAGTTTCTCTGAAAAGACTTATGTTAGGTTTTTTATTTTCAGGGAGATCTGCTGGCATCAGACTCCCTGCTTCGTGGGACTGAGGGGGCAGAAGCAGAACCAACTTCCTCAGAGTTTCATGGCTCTGCTTCTGGCTGACAGGACACCATTAGCTCCTAAAGGGAACTGAACGCTAGCCATGTCTAGATGCTCACTCCCACAGCACGCCGTCACCCCCCTCACAGAGCCAGAAGTCAGAAGACAGGTGAGTATAAGAAGAATGATCTTCTATCAAGTAAGTGACGGCTGAGGCGCGGCTGGTGGGAGCGCAGCGCGTCATTGCTGCCCACAGACACAAGCACTACAGGGTGCAGGGCGCGGGGGGGCGCCCTGGGCAGCATGAAAAATACCTCAAACTGGCTAAAAGGGGGCATAAGTTGCCGCTGGCACAGCCCTACCCCCGCCAGTATAAATATTACAGTGTTTGTATGAGTGTAAGGACGCGCCATTGCGGGGGCGGAGCTTCCTCAGGCAGCCAGCACACTACTCAGCGCCATTTTCTCTCCTCAGGCTGCAGAGAACACGCTGGTCCTCTCCTCCACTTCTGACAAGTACAGGGTGCTATTAAGGGGGGGCACAAAGCGATTGTGGTGCATTTGATAGTGTATATTACTATTTAAAAAGCGCTGTTAGGCTGTGGATATACTGTGTTCACAGGAAATACTGGCCCTGGGATTGTGAACTGGCTGCTCCTATCCTGTGTCCCTCTGACAGATTTTACTGTTGGTCTGTCCCCAAAATAAGTCCCAGTGTGTCTGTTGTGCTGTACACGTGTGAGGCATGTCTGAGGCAGGGAGTTCCTCCCCGGAGGAAGCCATTTTAGGGACACAGAGTTGTAATGTGGTGGCGCTACTGGCACACCAAGAGCCTGCATGGGTGAAAGAGATACGTAGCAGTATGCATCTGATTAAACATAGATTAGATAAGTCTGAATCTAAGGCTGCATGCTGGAGAAAATCTGTGGAAGATGTGATTTTTCAGGATGCTGTTATTCCTTATGCGGGCGGCCCCTCTGGGTCACATAAGAGACCATTTGCAAATGTAAACACTGATACCGACACGGATTCTGACTCTTGTGTCGACGATCGTGAATCCAGAGAGATAGATCATAAATTGGCAAAAAATATACAATATATGATTGTGTATATAAGGGACGTGTTGGAGGTTACAGAAACCACTCCTGTACCTCAGGAGAAGGCGTATTTATGTAAGGAAAAGAAGTCCAAAGTCACGTTCCCCCCTTCACGCGAACTAAATGCTCTGTTTGAAGGGATGTGGGTGAATCCTGATAAAAGATTTCGTATTCCCAAAAGGATTCACATAGCTTACCCTTTCCCGGCTGAGGACAGGAAAAAGTGGGAGTCACCACCTGTGTTAGACAGTGCACTTTCCAGGTTGACAAAGAAGGTAGACCGCAACAAAAAAAAAACGGAAACGACATTGAAGTCCATTTATGTTACCAATGGTACACTGATTAGGCCCACTATTGCCTGCGCATGGGTGAGCCGTCATCAGAAATTGACACGATTGATAAAGATGAGATACTCCTTAAGTTAAGGAATATCAAGGACGCTGCCGCCTACATGCTGGAAGCAATGAAGGATATTGGACTCTTGAGTTCACAGGCCGCTACCATGGCAGTATCGGCTAGGCGGGCGTTGTGGATTTGCCAGTGGAACGCGGATGCAGATTCCAAAAGAAACATGGAGGCTCTCCCATATAAAGGTGAGGCCTTATTTGGCGATGGCCTGGATGCGTTAGTCTCGGCGGCTACCGCAGGTAAGTTGACATTTTTGCCCTCTGCGCCTGCATCGGCAAAAAAGACCTATCACCCGCAAATGCAGTCCTTTCGGCCCAATAAATACAAAAAGACGAGAGGTTCCCCCTTCTTTGCAGGTAGGGGAAGGGGAAAGAAGACCACAGCGGCTCCAGGTTCCCAAGAGCAGAAGTCTACCCCTACTTCTGCCAAATCCCCAGCATGAAGCTGGAGCTCCCTTGCGGGAGGCCGCTCGGGTGGGGGCACGTCTCAGACTCTTCAGCCAGGATTGGATTCTGTCTGGCCTGGATCCCTGGGTGTTGCAAATAGTATCCCAGGGGTACAAGCTGGAGTTTCAAGACGTTCCCCCATGCCGATTTTTCAAATCGACCTTGCCAGTTTCTCCGTCAGAAAGAGAAGCAGTAACAGCGGCAATCCAAAAATTATGTCAAGACCAGGTCATAGTCCTGGTACCGTTATCACAAGGGAGGGTTTTTTATTCAAGCCTCTTTGTGGTTCCGAAGACGGACGGCTCGGTCAGACCGATCCTTGGGGGTAATTCCAAGTTGATCGCAGCAGGAATTTTGTTAGCAGTTGGGCAAAACCATGTGCACTGCAGGGGAGGCAGATATAACATGTGCAGAGATAGATAGATTTGGGTGTGGTGAGTTCAATCTGCAATCTAAATTGCAGTGTAAAAATAAAGCAGCCAGTGTTTACCCTGCACAGAAACAAAATCCCACCCAAATCTAACTCTCTCTGCAAATGTTATATCTGCTCCCCCCAGCATTGCACATTGGCCCTCATTCCGAGTTGATCGCTCGCAAGGCGAATTTAGCAGAGTTGCTCACGCTAAGCCTACGCCTACTGGGAGTGTATCTTAGCTTCTTAAAATTGCGACCGATGTATTCGCAATATTGCGATTACAAACTACTTAGCAGTTTCAGAGTAGCTTCAGACTTACTCGGCATCTGCGTTCAGTTCAGTGCTTGTCGTTCCTGGTTTGACGTCATAAACACACCCAGCGTTCGCCCAGACACTCCCCCGTTTCTCCGGCCACTCCTGCATTTTTTCCGGAAACGGTAGCGTTTTTATCCACACGCCCCGAAAACGCTGTGTTTCCGCCCAGTAACACCCATTTCCTGTCAATCACACTACGTTCGCCAGAGCGAAGAAAAAGCCGTGAGTAAAAATACTATCTTCATTGTAAAATTACTTGGCGCAGTCGCAGTGCGAATATTGCGCATGCGTACTAAGCGGAATTTCACTGCGATGCGAAGAAAATTACCGAGCGATCAACTCGGAATGAGGGCCATGGTTTTGCCCAACTGCTAAAAAATTTCCTGCTGCAATCAACTTGGAATTACCCCCCTAAATCTAAAGGATCTGAATGGTTATGTCACAACTGAGGGCCTGAGCTGACGGGAGGCAGCCTCAGTTGTAGGGGCTGAGGTGTAATGGAACCTGGCAGGTTGTATCAGACCCCTAGACATATAGAAGAATTGCCCGAAGGCGTGACCATGACAACCAGGAATAAAAGTCAATGATGTTTATTTATGACAAACTCCATGCATCACAGTAGCAGTAAAAGAACATAAAAATCAGCAGAGAAATAATAATACAGTTCCTGGGTACTACAGGGTGGCAGGGGCCACAGAGCTCTGGTGGTATGAGACAGTTCTTATTATCTGCAAGTTGGAAAGTCCTTACCAGGCTCAACTGTAGCAATGCAGAAAGCCCAGGGTCGTGCCAGCTGGTGTTCCAGGGAAAGCTGGACTGCTGAAGATAAAATGCTGCTGTGGGTACTGGTTAGAACCAGACAGGTGTTGGCACGGAGTGGATACTGGCTGGAACCAGTTAAATAATAAATGAGGCTTGAGAGCGATGCAATATGGATGAAATGTAGAATTTGAGAACGGAGAAATAATAATACCGGTGGAGAGAGGTAAACTGCAGAAACGACACCGGCCCTTTAAGAGAAGCTGTACACTGCTGGAAGCTGGGCTGGAAGCAGGTGATTGTTGTAGCTGGAAACAGGTGAGTCCAGAATGGATCGGAGAGTCAGGCTACACCGCAGATGGAATGCTGGTACACCGGCCCTTTAAGAGAAGCTGTACACTGCTGGAAGCTGGGCTGGAAGCAGGTGATTGTTGTAGCTGGAAACAGGTGAGTCCAGAATGGATCGGAGAGTCAGGCTACACCGCAGATGGAATGCTGGTGCGGGTCTCTATAGCAGAAGTCGGGAGACAGGAGCTGGAACCTGGAAGACAATCACAGGAGAGAGACAAACTGGAACTAGGTTTGACAACCAAAGCACTGACGCCTTCCTTGCTCAGGCACAACCTATTTATACCTGCAGCAAGGAAGGCATTGGCTAGGCAATTATGCAAATTAATAATACTGACAACGGATTGGTAGGAATGATCAGCTGACAGAATCCAAGATGGCTGCGCCCATGCAGACACTTGGAGGGAAGTTTGGATTGTAATCCATGTGGTCTGGAAAACAGTAATGGCGGCGGCGGCCACCGGAGACAGGAGACGCCAGGCTGACAGATGCACATCCGACCACGCGGACACAGCGGAGGCCGCGGCTGACGTAATCGCCACTCTGAATGCAGAAGCTCAGGGACGGCGGCGGAGGCCGCGGGAGACCCCATGCCAGATGTATAAGGCGTTACTGTGACTGCGTCCAGAGAGACAGGAGAGGATGCGGGAATGTGCACATCAGGATGACAGATGGGATCCGGTCCTGGAGCGCTGAGCCAGCCTTAGAAGGCATCTGATAGGTAAGAAATGGCGTCCAGATACCCGGATCGTGACAGCACCCCCCCCCCCCCCCCCCTTTAGGAGTGGCCCCAGGACACTTCTTTGGCTTTTGAGGAAACTTGGAATGGAATCTCCGGACCAAGGCAGGAGCATGGACATCAGAAGCATTGGTCCAAGAACGTTCCTCAGGGCCATAACCTGAAGTTGACCGTAACGGTGACGTGAGTCCAGGATCTTGGCTACTTCATACTCAACGCCTCGTTGAGTTTGGACTTTCGGAGTTGGAGGAAGTGAGGAATGAAACCGATTCAAGATTAGCGGTTTCAACAGGGATACATGGAATGTCCTGGGTATTTTTAAGAAGGGAGGCAACTGGAGTCTGTAAGCAACAGGATTGATGACTTGATCAATTTTAAAAGGACCGATGTAGCGAGGTGCAAACTTCATACTGGGAACTCTTAACCTCAAATTCTTCGTGGATAACCATACCCGATCACCCACCTTGAGAGCAGGAACTGCTCGACGCTTCTTATCCGCAAACTTCTTGTACCTGAACGATGCCTTGAGCAGAGCAGATTGTACGCTCTTCCAGATATTGGCAAACTGATGCAAGGTGATATCCACTGCGGGAACAGAAGTTGCTGGAAGCGGTTGGAACTCAGGGACTTTAGCGTGGAATCCAAAGTTGGTGAAGAATGGTGTTGAAGAAGATGAAGAATGATACTGGTTGTTATGACAGAACTCGGCCCAGGGAAGTAATTGAACCCAGTCATCTTGAGAGGAGGACACATAGATGCGGAGGAAGGACTCCAAGTCCTGATTCACCCTCTCAGTTTGACCATTGGTCTGAGGATGGTAAGCCGTGTAAACTTTAGCTTGACTTGGAGGACTTGACATAAACTTCGCCAGAATTTGGCTGTGAATTGAACTCCTCGATCTGAGATAATTTCTTCTGGAAGACCGTGGAGTCGAAAGATCTCTTGTATGAATACTTGAGCCAACTTGGAAGCTGACGGAAGACCGGTGAGAGGAATGAAGTGTGCCATCTTGGTGAACCGGTCA